>NC_135392.1:3522500-3785000 GCF_051989625.1 Stigmatopora argus | reverse complement strand
CATTTCAACGAAAATTGGTAAAATTTGTGGCCTACTAAATGGGCTCAAACATTTTAGAACACGCTGTACTTTTTGTGGCTTTTGGTGGTTTTTTAATGTTGTATTTTTTCAATGCAAAAAGAAAATAAGTTAGAATTACTGTTGATTTGTGTGTCTTGGGTCTTTTTGAAGTGTGATATTTGCCATTGTTTTTTTTTCTACTTCAATTTAATGTACAAATTGTGCATGCACACTCACCTGAAGCGTGCATTTTTAATCCTATTGTGTTTGAGGTCACGCATTGGGTCAGTTATTGACCTTCTTATCATCCCTGCTAAAGCCTAGTGTGTGATGTCAAGGTACAGGAGGAGCCGGATTAGGTCGGTTGGTTCCGAGACAAGGGCTGTAACAGTTTTTTTTTTTTTTTTACAAAAAAATACAGCTGTACTATGCATGTTGTTTTTTAAACTAATAAAAGCCTTACCAAACATGGTCATTTTTTGAAAGAAAAAGTCTTATGTACATGTAAATGGATGAATGGTTAATGCATTGATCTCACAATTCTGAGATTGTGGGTTCAAGCCAAGGTTCAGCACTTACTGTGTTGTGTGGGCTTTGTATGTTTGAAGTTGGTTTTCTCCAGGTACTCTGTTTCCTTTCCAGGTTCCAAAGGAAGGCATGGGAGGCTGGCTGAACACAAGAATAGCCTTCTGATGAATGTTTTTTTCCCCACAAAAATAAAGCCCTACTATACATGGTGTGTTTATTTAAACAAATAAAAGCTTTGAAAGCTTTAAAAACTTTTTTCTTAAAAAACGACATAGTATAGTAAGGCTTTTTTCTTAAAAAAACGACATAGTATAGTAAGGCTTTTTTTCTTAAGGACATAGTATAGTATTTAAACTTAAACTTAGTATAGTATAGTAAGGCTTTAAAAAAACGACACAGTATAGTAAGGCTTTAAAAAACGACATAGTATAGTAAGGCTTTTTTTCTTAAAAAACGACAGTATAGTAAGGCTTTTTTCTTAAGGACATAGTATAGTATTTAAACTTAAACTTAGTATAGTATAGTAAGGCTTTTTTTCTTAAAAAACGACATAGTATAGTAAGGCTTTTTTTTCTCTTAAAAAACACCATAGTATAGTAAGGCTTTTTTTCTTAAAAAAAGACATAGTATAGTACTTAAACTTAAACCTAAACTTAAATTTAGTATAGTATAGTAAGGCTTTAAAAAACGACATAGTATAGTAAGGCTTTTTTTCTTAAAAAACGACATAGTATAGTAAGGCTTTTTTTCTTAAGGACATAGTATAGTATTTAAACTTAAACTTAGTGTAGTATAGTAAGGCTTTTTTCTTAAAAAACGACATAGTATAGTAAGGCTTTAAAAAAACGACATAGTATAGTAAGGCTTTTTTTCTTAAAAAAACCACATAGTATAGTAAGGCTTTTTTTCTTAAAAAACGACATAGTATAGTTAGGCTTTTTTTCTTAAGGACATAGTATAGTATTTAAACTTAGTGTAGTATAGTAAGGCTTTTTTCTTAAAAAACGACATAGTATAGTAAGGCTTTTTTTCTTAAAAAACGACATAGTATAGTAAGGCTTTTTTCTTAAAAAACGACATAGTATAGTAAGGCTTATTTTCTTAAAAAACGAGATAGTATAGTAAGGCTTTTTTTCTTAAAAAAAGACAATATAGTAAGGCTTTAATTCTTAAAAAACGACATAGTATAGTAAGGCTTTAAAAAAACGACATAGTATAGTAAGGCTTTTTTTCTTAAAAAAACGACATAGTATAGTAAGGCTTTTTTTCTTAAAAAACGACATAGTATAGTACGGCTTTTTTCTTAAGGACATAGTATAGAATTTAAACTTAAACTTAGTATAGTATAGTAAGGCTTTTTTCTTAAAAAACGACATAGTATAGTAAGGCTTTTTTTCTTAAAAAAACGACATAGTATAGTAAGGCTTTTTTCTTAAAAAACGACATAGTATAGTAAGGCTTTATTTCTTAAAAAACGACATAGTATAGTAAGGCTTTAAAAAAACGACATAGTATAGTAAGGCTTTTTTTCTTAAAAAACGACATAGTATAGTAAGGCTTTAAAAAAACGACATAGTATAGTAAGGCTTTTTTTCTTAAAAAACGACATAGTATAGTAAGGCTTTTTTTCTTAAGGACATAGTATAGTATTTAAACTTAAACTTAGTATAGTATAGTAAGGCTTTATTTCTTAAAAAACGACATAGTATAGTAAGGCTTTTTTTCTTAAAAAATGACATAATATAGTAAGGCTTTAAAAAAACGACATAGTATAGTAAGGCTTTTTTTCTTAAAAAACGACATAGTATAGTAAGGCTTTTTTTCTTAAGGACATAGTATAGTATTTAAACTTAAACTTAGTATAGTATAGTAAGGCTTTTTTCTTAAAAAACGACATAGTATAGTAAGGCTTTAAAAAAACGACATAGTATAGTAAGGCTTTTTTTCTTAAAAAAAACGACATAGTATAGTAAGGCTTTTTTTCTTAAAAAACGACATAGTATAGTAAGGCTTTTTTTCTTAAAAAACGACATAGTATAGTAAGGCTTTTTTCTTAAAAAAACGACCTAGTATAGTAAGGCTTTATTTCTTAAAAAACGACATAGTATAGTAAGGCTTAAAAAAAACGACATAGTATAGTAAGGCTTTTTTAAAAAAAAAAAAAACGACATAGTATAGTAAGGCTTTTTTTCTTAAAAAACGACATAGTATAGTAAGGCTTTTTTTCTTAAAAAAACGACATAGTATAGTAAGGCTTTTTTTCTTAAAAAACGACATAGTATAGTAAGGCTTTTTTTCTTAAGGACATAGTATAGTATTTAAACTTAGTATAGTATAGTAAGGCTTTTTTTCTTTAAAAAACGACATAGTATAGTAAGGCTTTTTTCTTAAAAAACGACATAGTATAGTAAGGCTTTTTTTCTTAAGGACATAGTATAGTATTTAAACTTAAACTTAGTATAGTATAGTAAGGCTTTTTTCTTAAAAAACGACATAGTATGTAAGGCTTTAAAAAAAACGACATAGTATAGTAAGGCTTTTTTTCTTAAAAAAACGACATAGTATAGTAAGGCTTTTTTTCTTAAAAAACGACATAGTATAGTAAGGCTTTTTTTCTTAAGGACATAGTATAGTATTTAAACTTAAACTTAGTATAGTATAGTAAGGCTTTTTTCTTAAAAAACGACATAGTATAGTAAGGCTTTAAAAAAACGACATAGTATAGTAAGGCTTTTTTTCTTAAAAAAACGACATAGTATAGTAAGGCTTTTTTTCTTAAAAAACGACATAGTATAGTAAGGCTTTTTTTCTTAAGGACATAGTATAGTATTTAAACTTAGTATAGTATAGTAAGGCTTTTTTTCTTTAAAAAACGACATAGTATAGTAAGGCTTTTTTCTTAAAAAACGACATAGTATAGTAAGGCTTTTTTTCTTAAGGACATAGTATAGTATTTAAACTTAAACTTAGTATAGTATAGTAAGGCTTTTTTCTTAAAAAACGACATAGTATAGTAAGGCTTTAAAAAAAACGACATAGTATAGTAAGGCTTTTTTTCTTAAAAAAACGACATAGTATAGTAAGGCTTTTTTTCTTAAAAAACGACATAGTATAGTAAGGCTTTTTTTCTTAAAAAAACGACATAGTATAGTAAGGCTTTTTTTCTTAAAAAAACGACATAGTATAGTAAGGCTTTTTTTCTTAAGGACATAGTATAGTATTTAAACTTAAACTTAGTATAGTATAGTAAGGCTTTTTTCTTAAAAAACGACATAGTATAGTAAGGCTTTTTTTCTTAAAAAACGACATAGTATAGTAAGGCTTTTTTTCTTAAAAAAACGACAGTATAGTAAGGCTTTTTTTCTTAAGGACATAGTATAGTATTTAAACTTAAACTTAGTATAGTATAGTAAGGCTTTTTTCTTAAAAAACGACATAGTATAGTAAGGCTTTTTTTCTTAAAAAAACGACATAGTATAGTAAGGCTTTTTTCTTAAAAAACGACATAGTATAGTAAGGCTTTTTTCTTAAAAAACGACATAGTATAGTAAGGCTTTAAAAAAACGACATAGTATAGTAAGGCTTTTTTTCTTAAAAAACGACATAGTATAGTAAGGCTTTTTTTCTTAAAGACATAGTATAGTATTTAAACTTAGTATAGTATAGTAAGGCTTTTTTCTTAAAAAACGACATAGTATAGTAAGGCTTTTTTTCTTAAAAAACGACATAGTATAGTAAGGCTTTTTTCTTAAAAAACGACATAGTATAGTAAGGCTTTTTTTCTTAAAAAAACGACATAGCATAGTAAGGCTTTTTTTCTTTAAAAAACGACATAGTATAGTAAGGCTTTTTTTCTTAAAAAACGACATAGTATAGTAAGGCTTTTTTTCTTAAAAAACGACATAGTATAGTAAGGCTTTTTTTCTTAAAAAACGACATAGTATAGTAAGGCTTTAAAAAAACGACATAGTATAGTAAGGCTTTAAAAAAACGACATAGTATAGTAAGGCTTTTTTTCTTAAAAAAACGACATAGTATAGTAAGGCTTTTTTTCTTAAAAAACGACATAGTATAGTAAGGCTTTTTTTCTTAAGGACATAGTATAGTATTTAAACTTAAACTTAGTATAGTATAGTAAGGCTTTTTTTCTTAAAAAACGACATAGTATAGTAAGGCTTTTTTTCTTAAGGACATAGTATAGTATTTGAACTTAAACTTAGTATAGTATAGTAAGGCTTTTTTCTTAAAAAACGACATAGTATAGTAAGGCTTTAAAAAAACGACATAGTATAGTAAGGCTTTTTTTCTTTAAAAAACGACAAAGTATAGTAAGGCTTTTTTTCTTAAAAAAACGACATAGTATAGTAAGGCTTTTTTTCTTAAAAAACGACATAGTATAGTAAGGCTTTTTTTCTTAAGGACATAGTATAGTATTTAAACTTAAACTTAGTATAGTATAGTAAGGCTTTTTTCTTAAAAAACGACATAGTATAGTAAGGCTTTTTTCTTAAAAAACGACATAGTATAGTAAGGCTTTATTTCTTAAAAAACGACATAGTATAGTAAGGCTTTAAAAAAACGACATAGTATAGTAAGGCTTTTTTTCTTAAAAAACGACATAGTATAGTAAGGCCTTTTTTCTTAAAAAATGACATAGTATAGTAAGGCTTTTTTCTTAAAAAACGACATAGTATAGTAAGGCTTTTTTTCTTAAAAAAACGACATAGTATAGTAAGGCTTTATTTCTTAAAAAACGACATAGTATAGTAAGGCTTTTTTTCTTAAGGACATAGTATAGTATTTAAACTTAAACTTAGTATAGTATAGTAAGGCTTTTTTCTTAAAAAACGACATAGTATAGTAAGGCTTTTTTTCTTAAAAAACGACATAGTATAGTAAGGCTTTTTTTCTTAAAAAAACGACATAGTATAGTAAGGCTTTTTTTCTTAAAAAACGACATAGTATAGTAAGGCTTTTTTTCTTAAGGACATAGTATAGTATTTAAACTTAGTATAGTATAGTAAGGCTTTTTTTCTTTAAAAAACGACATAGTATAGTAAGGCTTTTTTCTTAAAAAACGACATAGTATAGTAAGGCTTTTTTTCTTAAGGACATAGTATAGTATTTAAACTTAAACTTAGTATAGTATAGTAAGGCTTTTTTCTTAAAAAACGACATAGTATAGTAAGGCTTTAAAAAAAACGACATAGTATAGTAAGGCTTTTTTTCTTAAAAAAACGACATAGTATAGTAAGGCTTTTTTTCTTAAAAAACGACATAGTATAGTAAGGCTTTTTTTCTTAAGGACATAGTATAGTATTTAAACTTAAACTTAGTATAGTATAGTAAGGCTTTTTTCTTAAAAAACGACATAGTATAGTAAGGCTTTTTTTCTTAAAAAACGACATAGTATAGTAAGGCTTTTTTTCTTAAAAAAACGACAGTATAGTAAGGCTTTTTTTCTTAAGGACATAGTATAGTATTTAAACTTAAACTTAGTATAGTATAGTAAGGCTTTTTTCTTAAAAAACGACATAGTATAGTAAGGCTTTTTTCTTAAAAAACGACATAGTATAGTAAGGCTTTTTTTCTTAAGGACATAGTATAGTATTTAAACTTAAACTTAGTATAGTATAGTAAGGCTTTTTTCTTAAAAAACGACATAGTATAGTAAGGCTTTAAAAAAACGACATAGTATAGTAAGGCTTTTTTTCTTAAAAAAACGACATAGTATAGTAAGGCTTTTTTCTTAAAAAACGACATAGTATAGTAAGGCTTTAAAAAAACGACATAGTATAGTAAGGCTTTTTTTCTTAAAAAACGACATAGTATAGTAAGGCTTTTTTTCTTAAAAAACGACATAGTATAGTAAGGCTTTTTTTCTTAAGGACATAGTATAGTATTTAAACTTAGTATAGTATAGTAAGGCTTTTTTCTTAAAAAACGACATAGTATAGTAAGGCTTTTTTTCTTAAAAAACGACATAGTATAGTAAGGCTTTTTTTCTTAAAAAACGACATAGTATAGTAAGGCTTTTTTTCTTAAAAAACGACATAGTATAGTAAGGCTTTAAAAAAACGACATAGTATAGTAAGGCTTTTTTTCTTAAGGACATAGTATAGTATTTAAACTTAAACTTTGTATAGTATAGTAAGGCTTTTTTCTTAAAAAACGACATAGTATAGTAAGGCGTTTTTTCTTAAAAAAACGACATAGTATAGTAAGGCTTTTTTCTTAAAAAACGACATAGTATAGTAAGGCTTTAAAAAAACGACATAGTATAGTAAGGCTTTTTTTCTTAAAAAACGACATAGTATAGTAAGGCTTTTTTTCTTAAAAAAACGACATAGTATAGTAAGGCTTTTTTTCTTAAGGACATAGTATAGTATTTAAACTTAAACTTTGTATAGTATAGTAAGGCTTTTTTCTTAAAAAACGACATAGTATAGTAAGGCTTTAAAAAAACGACATAGTATAGTAAGGCTTTTTTTCTTAAAAAAACGACATAGTATAGTAAGGCTTTTTTCTTAAAAAACGACATAGTATAGTAAGGCTTTTTTTCTTAAAAAACGACATAGTATAGTAAGGCTTTTTTTCTTTAAAAAACGACATAGTATAGTAAGGCTTTTTTTCTTTAAAAAACGACATAGTATAGTAAGGCTTTTTTTCTTAAAAAACGACATAGTATAGTAAGGCTTTTTTTCTTAAGGACATAGTATAGTATTTAAACTTAAACTTAGTATAGTATAGGAAGGCTTTTTTCTTAAAAAACGACATAGTATAGTAAGGCTTTAAAAAAACGACATAGTATAGTAAGGCTTTTTTCTTAAAAAAACGACATAGTATAGTAAGGCTTTTTTCTTAAAAAACGACATAGTATAGTAAGGCTTTAAAAAAACGACATAGTATAGTAAGGCTTTTTTCTTAAAAAAACGACATAGTATAGTAAGGCTTTTTTCTTAAAAAACGACATAGTATAGTAAGGCTTTAAAAAAACGACATAGTATAGTAAGGCTTTTTTTCTTAAGGACATAGTATAGTATTTAAACTTAAACTTAGTATAGTATAGTAAGGCTTTTTTCTTAAAAAACGACATAGTATAGTAAGGCTTTTTTTCTTAAAAAACGACATAGTATAGTAAGGCTTTTTTCTTAAAAAACGACATAGTATAGTAAGGCTTTATTTCTTAAGGACATAGTATAGTATTTAAACTTAAACTTAGTATAGTATAGTAAGGCTTTTTTCTTAAAAAACGACATAGTATAGTAAGGCTTTTTTCTTAAAAAACGACATAGTATAGTAAGGCTTTTTTTCTTAAGGACATAGTATAGTATTTAAACTTAAACTTAGTATAGTATAGTAAGGCTTTTTTCTTAAAAAACGACATAGTATAGTAAGGCTTTTTTCTTAAAAAACGACATAGTATAGTAAGGCTTTTTTTCTTAAAAAACGACATAGTATAGTAAGGCTTTTTTTCTTAAAAAACGACATAGTATAGTAAGGCTTTTTTTCTTAAAAAACGACATAGTATAGTAAGGCTTTTTTTCTTAAGGACATAGTATAGTATTTAAACTTAGTATAGTATAGTAAGGCTTTTTTCTTAAAAAACGACATAGTATAGTAAGGCTTTTTTTCTTAAAAAACGACATAGTATAGTAAGGCTTTTTTTCTTAAAAAACGACATAGTATAGTAAGGCTTTTTTTCTTAAAAAACGACATAGTATAGTAAGGCTTTAAAAAAACGACATAGTATAGTAAGGCTTTTTTCTTAAAAAAACGACATAGTATAGTAAGGCTTTTTTCTTAAAAAACGACATAGTATAGTAAGGCTTTAAAAAAACGACATAGTATAGTAAGGCTTTTTTTCTTAAAAAACGACATAGTATAGTAAGGCTTTTTTTCTTAAAAAAACGACATAGTATAGTAAGGCTTTTTTTCTTTAAAAAACGACATAGTATAGTAAGGCTTTTTTTCTTTAAAAAACGACATAGTATAGTAAGGCTTTTTTTCTTAAAAAACGACATAGTATAGTAAGGCTTTTTTTCTTTAAAAAACGACATAGTATAGTAAGGCTTTTTTTCTTAAAAAACGACATAGTATAGTAAGGCTTTTTTTCTTAAGGACATAGTATAGTATTTAAACTTAAACTTAGTATAGTATAGGAAGGCTTTTTTCTTAAAAAAACGACATAGTATAGTAAGGCTTTTTTTCTTAAGGACATAGTATAGTATTTAAACTTAAACTTAGTATAGTATAGGAAGGCTTTTTTCTTAAAAAACGACATAGTATAGTAAGGCTTTTTTTCTTAAGGACATAGTATAGTATTTAAACTTAAACTTAGTATAGTATAGTAAGGCTTTTTTCTTAAAAAACGACATAGTATAGTAAGGCTTTTTTCTTAAAAAACGACATAGTATAGTAAGGCTTTTTTTCTTAAAAAACGACATAGTATAGTAAGGCTTTTTTTCTTAAAAAACGACATAGTATAGTAAGGCTTTTTTTCTTAAAAAACGACATAGTATAGTAAGGCTTTTTTTCTTAAGGACATAGTATAGTATTTAAACTTAGTATAGTATAGTAAGGCTTTTTTCTTAAAAAACGACATAGTATAGTAAGGCTTTTTTTCTTAAAAAACGACATAGTATAGTAAGGCTTTTTTTCTTAAAAAACGACATAGTATAGTAAGGCTTTTTTTCTTAAAAAACGACATAGTATAGTAAGGCTTTAAAAAAACGACATAGTATAGTAAGGCTTTTTTTCTTTAAAAAACGACATAGTATATTAAGGCTTTTTTTCTTAAGGACATAGTATAGTATTTAAACTTAGTATAGTATAGTAAGGCTTTTTTCTTAAAAAACGACATAGTATAGTAAGGCTTTTTTTCTTAAGGACATAGTATAGTATTTAAACTTAGTATAGTATAGTAAGGCTTTTTTCTTAAAAAACGACATAGTATAGTAAGGCTTTTTTTCTTAAAAAACGACATAGTATAGTAAGGCTTTTTTCTTAAAAAACGACATAGTATAGTAAGGCTTTATTTCTTAAAAAACGACATAGTATAGTAAGGCTTTAAAAAAACAACATAGTATAGTAAGGCTTTTTTTCTTAAAAAAACGACATAGTATAGTAAGGCTTTTTTTCTTAAAAAACGACATAGTATAGTAAGGCTTTTTTTCTTAAGGACATAGTATAGTATTTAAACTTAAACTTAGTATAGTATAGTAAGGCTTTTTTCTTAAAAAACGACATAGTATAGTAAGGCTTTTTTCTTAAAAAACGACATAGTATAGTAAGGCTTTTTTTCTTAAAAAACGACGTAGTATAGTAAGGCTTTTTTTCTTAAAAAACGACATAGTATAGTAAGGCTTTAAAAAAACGACATATTATAGTAAGGCTTTTTTTCTTAAAAAAACGACATAGTATAGTAAGGCTTTTTTTCTTAAAAAACGACATAGTATAGTAAGGCTTTTTTTCTTAAAAAACGACATAGTATAGTAAGGCTTTAAAAAAACGACATAGTATAGTAAGGCTTTTTTCTTAAAAAACGACATAGTATAGTAAGGCTTTTTTTCTTAAAAAACGACATAGTATAGTAAGGCTTTATTTCTTAAAAAACGACATAGTATAGTAAGGCTTTAAAAAAAACGACATAGTGTAGTAAGGCTTTTTTTCTTAAAAAAACGACATAGTATAGTAAGGCTTTTTTTCTTAAAAAAACGACATAGTATAGTAAGGCTTTAAAAAAACGACATAGTATAGTAAGGCTTTTTTTCTTAAGGACATAGTATAGTATTTAAACTTAAACTTAGTATAGTATAGTAAGGCTTTTTTCTTAAAAAACGACATAGTATAGTAAGGCTTTAAAAAAACGACATAGTATAGTAAGGCTTTTTTTCTTAAAAAAACGACATAGTATAGTAAGGCTTTTTTCTTAAAAAACGACATAGTATAGTAAGGCTTTAAAAAAACGACATAGTATAGTAAGGCTTTTTTTCTTAAAAAACGACATAGTATAGTAAGGCTTTTTTTCTTAAAAAACGACATAGTATAGTAAGGCTTTTTTTCTTAAGGACATAGTATAGTATTTAAACTTAAACTTAGTATAGTATAGTAAGGCTTTTTTCTTAAAAAACGACATAGTATAGTAAGGCTTTTTTCTTAAAAAACGACATAGTATAGTAAGGCTTTTTTTCTTAAAAAACGACATAGTATAGTAAGGCTTTTTTTCTTAAAAAACGACATAGTATAGTAAGGCTTTTTTTCTTAAAAAACGACATAGTATAGTAAGGCTTTTTTTCTTAAGGACATAGTATAGTATTTAAACTTAGTATAGTATAGTAAGGCTTTTTTCTTAAAAAACGACATAGTATAGTAAGGCTTTTTTTCTTAAAAAACGACATAGTATAGTAAGGCTTTTTTTCTTAAAAAACGACATAGTATAGTAAGGCTTTTTTTCTTAAAAAACGACATAGTATAGTAAGGCTTTAAAAAAACGACATAGTATAGTAAGGCTTTTTTCTTAAAAAAACGACATAGTATAGTAAGGCTTTTTTCTTAAAAAACGACATAGTATAGTAAGGCTTTAAAAAAACGACATAGTATAGTAAGGCTTTTTTTCTTAAAAAACGACATAGTATAGTAAGGCTTTTTTTCTTAAAAAAACGACATAGTATAGTAAGGCTTTTTTTCTTTAAAAAACGACATAGTATAGTAAGGCTTTTTTTCTTTAAAAAACGACATAGTATAGTAAGGCTTTTTTTCTTAAAAAACGACATAGTATAGTAAGGCTTTTTTTCTTTAAAAAACGACATAGTATAGTAAGGCTTTTTTTCTTAAAAAACGACATAGTATAGTAAGGCTTTTTTTCTTAAGGACATAGTATAGTATTTAAACTTAAACTTAGTATAGTATAGGAAGGCTTTTTTCTTAAAAAAACGACATAGTATAGTAAGGCTTTTTTTCTTAAGGACATAGTATAGTATTTAAACTTAAACTTAGTATAGTATAGGAAGGCTTTTTTCTTAAAAAACGACATAGTATAGTAAGGCTTTTTTTCTTAAGGACATAGTATAGTATTTAAACTTAAACTTAGTATAGTATAGTAAGGCTTTTTTCTTAAAAAACGACATAGTATAGTAAGGCTTTTTTCTTAAAAAACGACATAGTATAGTAAGGCTTTTTTTCTTAAAAAACGACATAGTATAGTAAGGCTTTTTTTCTTAAAAAACGACATAGTATAGTAAGGCTTTTTTTCTTAAAAAACGACATAGTATAGTAAGGCTTTTTTTCTTAAGGACATAGTATAGTATTTAAACTTAGTATAGTATAGTAAGGCTTTTTTCTTAAAAAACGACATAGTATAGTAAGGCTTTTTTTCTTAAAAAACGACATAGTATAGTAAGGCTTTTTTTCTTAAAAAACGACATAGTATAGTAAGGCTTTTTTTCTTAAAAAACGACATAGTATAGTAAGGCTTTAAAAAAACGACATAGTATAGTAAGGCTTTTTTTCTTTAAAAAACGACATAGTATATTAAGGCTTTTTTTCTTAAGGACATAGTATAGTATTTAAACTTAGTATAGTATAGTAAGGCTTTTTTCTTAAAAAACGACATAGTATAGTAAGGCTTTTTTTCTTAAGGACATAGTATAGTATTTAAACTTAGTATAGTATAGTAAGGCTTTTTTCTTAAAAAACGACATAGTATAGTAAGGCTTTTTTTCTTAAAAAACGACATAGTATAGTAAGGCTTTTTTCTTAAAAAACGACATAGTATAGTAAGGCTTTATTTCTTAAAAAACGACATAGTATAGTAAGGCTTTAAAAAAACAACATAGTATAGTAAGGCTTTTTTTCTTAAAAAAACGACATAGTATAGTAAGGCTTTTTTTCTTAAAAAACGACATAGTATAGTAAGGCTTTTTTTCTTAAGGACATAGTATAGTATTTAAACTTAAACTTAGTATAGTATAGTAAGGCTTTTTTCTTAAAAAACGACATAGTATAGTAAGGCTTTTTTCTTAAAAAACGACATAGTATAGTAAGGCTTTTTTTCTTAAAAAACGACGTAGTATAGTAAGGCTTTTTTTCTTAAAAAACGACATAGTATAGTAAGGCTTTAAAAAAACGACATATTATAGTAAGGCTTTTTTTCTTAAAAAAACGACATAGTATAGTAAGGCTTTTTTTCTTAAAAAACGACATAGTATAGTAAGGCTTTTTTTCTTAAAAAACGACATAGTATAGTAAGGCTTTAAAAAAACGACATAGTATAGTAAGGCTTTTTTCTTAAAAAACGACATAGTATAGTAAGGCTTTTTTTCTTAAAAAACGACATAGTATAGTAAGGCTTTATTTCTTAAAAAACGACATAGTATAGTAAGGCTTTAAAAAAAACGACATAGTGTAGTAAGGCTTTTTTTCTTAAAAAAACGACATAGTATAGTAAGGCTTTTTTTCTTAAAAAAACGACATAGTATAGTAAGGCTTTAAAAAAACGACATAGTATAGTAAGGCTTTTTTTCTTAAGGACATAGTATAGTATTTAAACTTAAACTTAGTATAGTATAGTAAGGCTTTTTTCTTAAAAAACGACATAGTATAGTAAGGCTTTAAAAAAACGACATAGTATAGTAAGGCTTTTTTTCTTAAAAAAACGACATAGTATAGTAAGGCTTTTTTCTTAAAAAACGACATAGTATAGTAAGGCTTTAAAAAAACGACATAGTATAGTAAGGCTTTTTTTCTTAAAAAACGACATAGTATAGTAAGGCTTTTTTTCTTAAAAAACGACATAGTATAGTAAGGCTTTTTTTCTTAAGGACATAGTATAGTATTTAAACTTAGTATAGTATAGTAAGGCTTTTTTCTTAAAAAACGACATAGTATAGTAAGGCTTTTTTTCTTAAAAAACGACATAGTATAGTAAGGCTTTTTTTCTTAAAAAACGACATAGTATAGTAAGGCTTTTTTTCTTAAAAAACGACATAGTATAGTAAGGCTTTAAAAAAACGACATAGTATAGTAAGGCTTTTTTTCTTAAGGACATAGTATAGTATTTAAACTTAAACTTTGTATAGTATAGTAAGGCTTTTTTCTTAAAAAACGACATAGTATAGTAAGGCGTTTTTTCTTAAAAAAACGACATAGTATAGTAAGGCTTTTTTCTTAAAAAACGACATAGTATAGTAAGGCTTTAAAAAAACGACATAGTATAGTAAGGCTTTTTTTCTTAAAAAACGACATAGTATAGTAAGGCTTTTTTTCTTAAAAAAACGACATAGTATAGTAAGGCTTTTTTTCTTAAGGACATAGTATAGTATTTAAACTTAAACTTTGTATAGTATAGTAAGGCTTTTTTCTTAAAAAACGACATAGTATAGTAAGGCTTTAAAAAAACGACATAGTATAGTAAGGCTTTTTTTCTTAAAAAAACGACATAGTATAGTAAGGCTTTTTTCTTAAAAAACGACATAGTATAGTAAGGCTTTTTTTCTTAAAAAACGACATAGTATAGTAAGGCTTTTTTTCTTTAAAAAACGACATAGTATAGTAAGGCTTTTTTTCTTTAAAAAACGACATAGTATAGTAAGGCTTTTTTTCTTAAAAAACGACATAGTATAGTAAGGCTTTTTTTCTTAAGGACATAGTATAGTATTTAAACTTAAACTTAGTATAGTATAGGAAGGCTTTTTTCTTAAAAAACGACATAGTATAGTAAGGCTTTAAAAAAACGACATAGTATAGTAAGGCTTTTTTCTTAAAAAAACGACATAGTATAGTAAGGCTTTTTTCTTAAAAAACGACATAGTATAGTAAGGCTTTAAAAAAACGACATAGTATAGTAAGGCTTTTTTCTTAAAAAAACGACATAGTATAGTAAGGCTTTTTTCTTAAAAAACGACATAGTATAGTAAGGCTTTAAAAAAACGACATAGTATAGTAAGGCTTTTTTTCTTAAGGACATAGTATAGTATTTAAACTTAAACTTAGTATAGTATAGTAAGGCTTTTTTCTTAAAAAACGACATAGTATAGTAAGGCTTTTTTTCTTAAAAAACGACATAGTATAGTAAGGCTTTTTTCTTAAAAAACGACATAGTATAGTAAGGCTTTATTTCTTAAGGACATAGTATAGTATTTAAACTTAAACTTAGTATAGTATAGTAAGGCTTTTTTCTTAAAAAACGACATAGTATAGTAAGGCTTTTTTCTTAAAAAACGACATAGTATAGTAAGGCTTTTTTTCTTAAGGACATAGTATAGTATTTAAACTTAAACTTAGTATAGTATAGTAAGGCTTTTTTCTTAAAAAACGACATAGTATAGTAAGGCTTTTTTCTTAAAAAACGACATAGTATAGTAAGGCTTTTTTTCTTAAAAAACGACATAGTATAGTAAGGCTTTTTTTCTTAAAAAACGACATAGTATAGTAAGGCTTTTTTTCTTAAAAAACGACATAGTATAGTAAGGCTTTTTTTCTTAAGGACATAGTATAGTATTTAAACTTAGTATAGTATAGTAAGGCTTTTTTCTTAAAAAACGACATAGTATAGTAAGGCTTTTTTTCTTAAAAAACGACATAGTATAGTAAGGCTTTTTTTCTTAAAAAACGACATAGTATAGTAAGGCTTTTTTTCTTAAAAAACGACATAGTATAGTAAGGCTTTAAAAAAACGACATAGTATAGTAAGGCTTTTTTCTTAAAAAAACGACATAGTATAGTAAGGCTTTTTTCTTAAAAAACGACATAGTATAGTAAGGCTTTAAAAAAACGACATAGTATAGTAAGGCTTTTTTTCTTAAAAAACGACATAGTATAGTAAGGCTTTTTTTCTTAAAAAAACGACATAGTATAGTAAGGCTTTTTTTCTTTAAAAAACGACATAGTATAGTAAGGCTTTTTTTCTTTAAAAAACGACATAGTATAGTAAGGCTTTTTTTCTTAAAAAACGACATAGTATAGTAAGGCTTTTTTTCTTTAAAAAACGACATAGTATAGTAAGGCTTTTTTTCTTAAAAAACGACATAGTATAGTAAGGCTTTTTTTCTTAAGGACATAGTATAGTATTTAAACTTAAACTTAGTATAGTATAGGAAGGCTTTTTTCTTAAAAAAACGACATAGTATAGTAAGGCTTTTTTTCTTAAGGACATAGTATAGTATTTAAACTTAAACTTAGTATAGTATAGGAAGGCTTTTTTCTTAAAAAACGACATAGTATAGTAAGGCTTTTTTTCTTAAGGACATAGTATAGTATTTAAACTTAAACTTAGTATAGTATAGTAAGGCTTTTTTCTTAAAAAACGACATAGTATAGTAAGGCTTTTTTCTTAAAAAACGACATAGTATAGTAAGGCTTTTTTTCTTAAAAAACGACATAGTATAGTAAGGCTTTTTTTCTTAAAAAACGACATAGTATAGTAAGGCTTTTTTTCTTAAAAAACGACATAGTATAGTAAGGCTTTTTTTCTTAAGGACATAGTATAGTATTTAAACTTAGTATAGTATAGTAAGGCTTTTTTCTTAAAAAACGACATAGTATAGTAAGGCTTTTTTTCTTAAAAAACGACATAGTATAGTAAGGCTTTTTTTCTTAAAAAACGACATAGTATAGTAAGGCTTTTTTTCTTAAAAAACGACATAGTATAGTAAGGCTTTAAAAAAACGACATAGTATAGTAAGGCTTTTTTTCTTTAAAAAACGACATAGTATATTAAGGCTTTTTTTCTTAAGGACATAGTATAGTATTTAAACTTAGTATAGTATAGTAAGGCTTTTTTCTTAAAAAACGACATAGTATAGTAAGGCTTTTTTTCTTAAGGACATAGTATAGTATTTAAACTTAGTATAGTATAGTAAGGCTTTTTTCTTAAAAAACGACATAGTATAGTAAGGCTTTTTTTCTTAAAAAACGACATAGTATAGTAAGGCTTTTTTCTTAAAAAACGACATAGTATAGTAAGGCTTTATTTCTTAAAAAACGACATAGTATAGTAAGGCTTTAAAAAAACAACATAGTATAGTAAGGCTTTTTTTCTTAAAAAAACGACATAGTATAGTAAGGCTTTTTTTCTTAAAAAACGACATAGTATAGTAAGGCTTTTTTTCTTAAGGACATAGTATAGTATTTAAACTTAAACTTAGTATAGTATAGTAAGGCTTTTTTCTTAAAAAACGACATAGTATAGTAAGGCTTTTTTCTTAAAAAACGACATAGTATAGTAAGGCTTTTTTTCTTAAAAAACGACGTAGTATAGTAAGGCTTTTTTTCTTAAAAAACGACATAGTATAGTAAGGCTTTAAAAAAACGACATATTATAGTAAGGCTTTTTTTCTTAAAAAAACGACATAGTATAGTAAGGCTTTTTTTCTTAAAAAACGACATAGTATAGTAAGGCTTTTTTTCTTAAAAAACGACATAGTATAGTAAGGCTTTAAAAAAACGACATAGTATAGTAAGGCTTTTTTCTTAAAAAACGACATAGTATAGTAAGGCTTTTTTTCTTAAAAAACGACATAGTATAGTAAGGCTTTATTTCTTAAAAAACGACATAGTATAGTAAGGCTTTAAAAAAAACGACATAGTGTAGTAAGGCTTTTTTTCTTAAAAAAACGACATAGTATAGTAAGGCTTTTTTCTTAAAAAACGACATAGTATAGTAAGGCTTTTTTTCTTAAGGACATAGTATAGTATTTAAACTTAAACTTAGTATAGTATAGTAAGGCTTTTTTCTTAAAAAACGACATAGTATAGTAAGGCTTTTTTCTTAAAAAACGACATAGTATAGTAAGGCTTTTTTTCTTAAAAAACGACATAGTATAGTAAGGCTTTTTTTCTTAAAAAACGACATAGTATAGTAAGGCTTTTTTTCTTAAAAAACGACATAGTATAGTAAGGCTTTTTTTCTTAAGGACATAGTATAGTATTTAAACTTAGTATAGTATAGTAAGGCTTTTTTCTTAAAAAACGACATAGTATAGTAAGGCTTTTTTTCTTAAAAAACGACATAGTATAGTAAGGCTTTTTTTCTTAAAAAACGACATAGTATAGTAAGGCTTTTTTTCTTAAAAAACGACATAGTATAGTAAGGCTTTAAAAAAACGACATAGTATAGTAAGGCTTTTTTCTTAAAAAAACGACATAGTATAGTAAGGCTTTTTTCTTAAAAAACGACATAGTATAGTAAGGCTTTAAAAAAACGACATAGTATAGTAAGGCTTTTTTTCTTAAAAAACGACATAGTATAGTAAGGCTTTTTTTCTTAAAAAAACGACATAGTATAGTAAGGCTTTTTTTCTTTAAAAAACGACATAGTATAGTAAGGCTTTTTTTCTTTAAAAAACGACATAGTATAGTAAGGCTTTTTTTCTTAAAAAACGACATAGTATAGTAAGGCTTTTTTTCTTTAAAAAACGACATAGTATAGTAAGGCTTTTTTTCTTAAAAAACGACATAGTATAGTAAGGCTTTTTTTCTTAAGGACATAGTATAGTATTTAAACTTAAACTTAGTATAGTATAGGAAGGCTTTTTTCTTAAAAAAACGACATAGTATAGTAAGGCTTTTTTTCTTAAGGACATAGTATAGTATTTAAACTTAAACTTAGTATAGTATAGGAAGGCTTTTTTCTTAAAAAACGACATAGTATAGTAAGGCTTTTTTTCTTAAGGACATAGTATAGTATTTAAACTTAAACTTAGTATAGTATAGTAAGGCTTTTTTCTTAAAAAACGACATAGTATAGTAAGGCTTTTTTCTTAAAAAACGACATAGTATAGTAAGGCTTTTTTTCTTAAAAAACGACATAGTATAGTAAGGCTTTTTTTCTTAAAAAACGACATAGTATAGTAAGGCTTTTTTTCTTAAAAAACGACATAGTATAGTAAGGCTTTTTTTCTTAAGGACATAGTATAGTATTTAAACTTAGTATAGTATAGTAAGGCTTTTTTCTTAAAAAACGACATAGTATAGTAAGGCTTTTTTTCTTAAAAAACGACATAGTATAGTAAGGCTTTTTTTCTTAAAAAACGACATAGTATAGTAAGGCTTTTTTTCTTAAAAAACGACATAGTATAGTAAGGCTTTAAAAAAACGACATAGTATAGTAAGGCTTTTTTTCTTTAAAAAACGACATAGTATATTAAGGCTTTTTTTCTTAAGGACATAGTATAGTATTTAAACTTAGTATAGTATAGTAAGGCTTTTTTCTTAAAAAACGACATAGTATAGTAAGGCTTTTTTTCTTAAGGACATAGTATAGTATTTAAACTTAGTATAGTATAGTAAGGCTTTTTTCTTAAAAAACGACATAGTATAGTAAGGCTTTTTTTCTTAAAAAACGACATAGTATAGTAAGGCTTTTTTCTTAAAAAACGACATAGTATAGTAAGGCTTTATTTCTTAAAAAACGACATAGTATAGTAAGGCTTTAAAAAAACAACATAGTATAGTAAGGCTTTTTTTCTTAAAAAAACGACATAGTATAGTAAGGCTTTTTTTCTTAAAAAACGACATAGTATAGTAAGGCTTTTTTTCTTAAGGACATAGTATAGTATTTAAACTTAAACTTAGTATAGTATAGTAAGGCTTTTTTCTTAAAAAACGACATAGTATAGTAAGGCTTTTTTCTTAAAAAACGACATAGTATAGTAAGGCTTTTTTTCTTAAAAAACGACGTAGTATAGTAAGGCTTTTTTTCTTAAAAAACGACATAGTATAGTAAGGCTTTAAAAAAACGACATATTATAGTAAGGCTTTTTTTCTTAAAAAAACGACATAGTATAGTAAGGCTTTTTTTCTTAAAAAACGACATAGTATAGTAAGGCTTTTTTTCTTAAAAAACGACATAGTATAGTAAGGCTTTAAAAAAACGACATAGTATAGTAAGGCTTTTTTCTTAAAAAACGACATAGTATAGTAAGGCTTTTTTTCTTAAAAAACGACATAGTATAGTAAGGCTTTATTTCTTAAAAAACGACATAGTATAGTAAGGCTTTAAAAAAAACGACATAGTGTAGTAAGGCTTTTTTTCTTAAAAAAACGACATAGTATAGTAAGGCTTTTTTTCTTAAAAAAACGACATAGTATAGTAAGGCTTTAAAAAAACGACATAGTATAGTAAGGCTTTTTTTCTTAAGGACATAGTATAGTATTTAAACTTAAACTTAGTATAGTATAGTAAGGCTTTTTTCTTAAAAAACGACATAGTATAGTAAGGCTTTAAAAAAACGACATAGTATAGTAAGGCTTTTTTTCTTAAAAAAACGACATAGTATAGTAAGGCTTTTTTCTTAAAAAACGACATAGTATAGTAAGGCTTTAAAAAAACGACATAGTATAGTAAGGCTTTTTTTCTTAAAAAACGACATAGTATAGTAAGGCTTTTTTTCTTAAAAAACGACATAGTATAGTAAGGCTTTTTTTCTTAAGGACATAGTATAGTATTTAAACTTAGTATAGTATAGTAAGGCTTTTTTCTTAAAAAACGACATAGTATAGTAAGGCTTTTTTTCTTAAAAAACGACATAGTATAGTAAGGCTTTTTTTCTTAAAAAACGACATAGTATAGTAAGGCTTTTTTTCTTAAAAAACGACATAGTATAGTAAGGCTTTAAAAAAACGACATAGTATAGTAAGGCTTTTTTTCTTAAGGACATAGTATAGTATTTAAACTTAAACTTTGTATAGTATAGTAAGGCTTTTTTCTTAAAAAACGACATAGTATAGTAAGGCGTTTTTTCTTAAAAAAACGACATAGTATAGTAAGGCTTTTTTCTTAAAAAACGACATAGTATAGTAAGGCTTTAAAAAAACGACATAGTATAGTAAGGCTTTTTTTCTTAAAAAACGACATAGTATAGTAAGGCTTTTTTTCTTAAAAAAACGACATAGTATAGTAAGGCTTTTTTTCTTAAGGACATAGTATAGTATTTAAACTTAAACTTTGTATAGTATAGTAAGGCTTTTTTCTTAAAAAACGACATAGTATAGTAAGGCTTTAAAAAAACGACATAGTATAGTAAGGCTTTTTTTCTTAAAAAAACGACATAGTATAGTAAGGCTTTTTTCTTAAAAAACGACATAGTATAGTAAGGCTTTTTTTCTTAAAAAACGACATAGTATAGTAAGGCTTTTTTTCTTTAAAAAACGACATAGTATAGTAAGGCTTTTTTTCTTTAAAAAACGACATAGTATAGTAAGGCTTTTTTTCTTAAAAAACGACATAGTATAGTAAGGCTTTTTTTCTTAAGGACATAGTATAGTATTTAAACTTAAACTTAGTATAGTATAGGAAGGCTTTTTTCTTAAAAAACGACATAGTATAGTAAGGCTTTAAAAAAACGACATAGTATAGTAAGGCTTTTTTCTTAAAAAAACGACATAGTATAGTAAGGCTTTTTTCTTAAAAAACGACATAGTATAGTAAGGCTTTAAAAAAACGACATAGTATAGTAAGGCTTTTTTCTTAAAAAAACGACATAGTATAGTAAGGCTTTTTTCTTAAAAAACGACATAGTATAGTAAGGCTTTAAAAAAACGACATAGTATAGTAAGGCTTTTTTTCTTAAGGACATAGTATAGTATTTAAACTTAAACTTAGTATAGTATAGTAAGGCTTTTTTCTTAAAAAACGACATAGTATAGTAAGGCTTTTTTTCTTAAAAAACGACATAGTATAGTAAGGCTTTTTTCTTAAAAAACGACATAGTATAGTAAGGCTTTATTTCTTAAGGACATAGTATAGTATTTAAACTTAAACTTAGTATAGTATAGTAAGGCTTTTTTCTTAAAAAACGACATAGTATAGTAAGGCTTTTTTCTTAAAAAACGACATAGTATAGTAAGGCTTTTTTTCTTAAGGACATAGTATAGTATTTAAACTTAAACTTAGTATAGTATAGTAAGGCTTTTTTCTTAAAAAACGACATAGTATAGTAAGGCTTTTTTCTTAAAAAACGACATAGTATAGTAAGGCTTTTTTTCTTAAAAAACGACATAGTATAGTAAGGCTTTTTTTCTTAAAAAACGACATAGTATAGTAAGGCTTTTTTTCTTAAAAAACGACATAGTATAGTAAGGCTTTTTTTCTTAAGGACATAGTATAGTATTTAAACTTAGTATAGTATAGTAAGGCTTTTTTCTTAAAAAACGACATAGTATAGTAAGGCTTTTTTTCTTAAAAAACGACATAGTATAGTAAGGCTTTTTTTCTTAAAAAACGACATAGTATAGTAAGGCTTTTTTTCTTAAAAAACGACATAGTATAGTAAGGCTTTAAAAAAACGACATAGTATAGTAAGGCTTTTTTCTTAAAAAAACGACATAGTATAGTAAGGCTTTTTTCTTAAAAAACGACATAGTATAGTAAGGCTTTAAAAAAACGACATAGTATAGTAAGGCTTTTTTTCTTAAAAAACGACATAGTATAGTAAGGCTTTTTTTCTTAAAAAAACGACATAGTATAGTAAGGCTTTTTTTCTTTAAAAAACGACATAGTATAGTAAGGCTTTTTTTCTTTAAAAAACGACATAGTATAGTAAGGCTTTTTTTCTTAAAAAACGACATAGTATAGTAAGGCTTTTTTTCTTTAAAAAACGACATAGTATAGTAAGGCTTTTTTTCTTAAAAAACGACATAGTATAGTAAGGCTTTTTTTCTTAAGGACATAGTATAGTATTTAAACTTAAACTTAGTATAGTATAGGAAGGCTTTTTTCTTAAAAAAACGACATAGTATAGTAAGGCTTTTTTTCTTAAGGACATAGTATAGTATTTAAACTTAAACTTAGTATAGTATAGGAAGGCTTTTTTCTTAAAAAACGACATAGTATAGTAAGGCTTTTTTTCTTAAGGACATAGTATAGTATTTAAACTTAAACTTAGTATAGTATAGTAAGGCTTTTTTCTTAAAAAACGACATAGTATAGTAAGGCTTTTTTCTTAAAAAACGACATAGTATAGTAAGGCTTTTTTTCTTAAAAAACGACATAGTATAGTAAGGCTTTTTTTCTTAAAAAACGACATAGTATAGTAAGGCTTTTTTTCTTAAAAAACGACATAGTATAGTAAGGCTTTTTTTCTTAAGGACATAGTATAGTATTTAAACTTAGTATAGTATAGTAAGGCTTTTTTCTTAAAAAACGACATAGTATAGTAAGGCTTTTTTTCTTAAAAAACGACATAGTATAGTAAGGCTTTTTTTCTTAAAAAACGACATAGTATAGTAAGGCTTTTTTTCTTAAAAAACGACATAGTATAGTAAGGCTTTAAAAAAACGACATAGTATAGTAAGGCTTTTTTTCTTTAAAAAACGACATAGTATATTAAGGCTTTTTTTCTTAAGGACATAGTATAGTATTTAAACTTAGTATAGTATAGTAAGGCTTTTTTCTTAAAAAACGACATAGTATAGTAAGGCTTTTTTTCTTAAGGACATAGTATAGTATTTAAACTTAGTATAGTATAGTAAGGCTTTTTTCTTAAAAAACGACATAGTATAGTAAGGCTTTTTTTCTTAAAAAACGACATAGTATAGTAAGGCTTTTTTCTTAAAAAACGACATAGTATAGTAAGGCTTTATTTCTTAAAAAACGACATAGTATAGTAAGGCTTTAAAAAAACAACATAGTATAGTAAGGCTTTTTTTCTTAAAAAAACGACATAGTATAGTAAGGCTTTTTTTCTTAAAAAACGACATAGTATAGTAAGGCTTTTTTTCTTAAGGACATAGTATAGTATTTAAACTTAAACTTAGTATAGTATAGTAAGGCTTTTTTCTTAAAAAACGACATAGTATAGTAAGGCTTTTTTCTTAAAAAACGACATAGTATAGTAAGGCTTTTTTTCTTAAAAAACGACGTAGTATAGTAAGGCTTTTTTTCTTAAAAAACGACATAGTATAGTAAGGCTTTAAAAAAACGACATATTATAGTAAGGCTTTTTTTCTTAAAAAAACGACATAGTATAGTAAGGCTTTTTTTCTTAAAAAACGACATAGTATAGTAAGGCTTTTTTTCTTAAAAAACGACATAGTATAGTAAGGCTTTAAAAAAACGACATAGTATAGTAAGGCTTTTTTCTTAAAAAACGACATAGTATAGTAAGGCTTTTTTTCTTAAAAAACGACATAGTATAGTAAGGCTTTATTTCTTAAAAAACGACATAGTATAGTAAGGCTTTAAAAAAAACGACATAGTGTAGTAAGGCTTTTTTTCTTAAAAAAACGACATAGTATAGTAAGGCTTTTTTTCTTAAAAAAACGACATAGTATAGTAAGGCTTTAAAAAAACGACATAGTATAGTAAGGCTTTTTTTCTTAAGGACATAGTATAGTATTTAAACTTAAACTTAGTATAGTATAGTAAGGCTTTTTTCTTAAAAAACGACATAGTATAGTAAGGCTTTTTTTCTTAAAAAACGACATAGTATAGTAAGGCTTTTTTTCTTAAAAAACGACATAGTATAGTAAGGCTTTTTTCTTAAAAAAACGACCTAGTATAGTAAGGCTTTATTTCTTAAAAAACGACATAGTATAGTAAGGCTTAAAAAAACGACATAGTATAGTAAGGCTTTTTAAAAAAAAAAAAAAACGACATAGTATAGTAAGGCTTTTTTTCTTAAAAAACGACATAGTATAGTAAGGCTTTTTTTCTTAAAAAAACGACATAGTATAGTAAGGCTTTTTTTCTTAAAAAACGACATAGTATAGTAAGGCTTTTTTTCTTAAGGACATAGTATAGTATTTAAACTTAGTATAGTATAGTAAGGCTTTTTTTCTTTAAAAAACGACATAGTATAGTAAGGCTTTTTTCTTAAAAAACGACATAGTATAGTAAGGCTTTTTTTCTTAAGGACATAGTATAGTATTTAAACTTAAACTTAGTATAGTATAGTAAGGCTTTTTTCTTAAAAAACGACATAGTATGTAAGGCTTTAAAAAAAACGACATAGTATAGTAAGGCTTTTTTTCTTAAAAAAACGACATAGTATAGTAAGGCTTTTTTTCTTAAAAAACGACATAGTATAGTAAGGCTTTTTTTCTTAAGGACATAGTATAGTATTTAAACTTAGTATAGTATAGTAAGGCTTTTTTCTTAAAAAACGACATAGTATAGTAAGGCTTTAAAAAAACGACATAGTATAGTAAGGCTTTTTTTCTTAAAAAACGACTTAGTATAGTACTTAAACTTAGTATAGTATAGTAAGGCTTTTTTCCCCTCAAAAGACGACATAGTTCAGTCAGGCTTTTTTTCTTAAAAAAACAACATAGTGTAGTAAGGCTTTTTTCTTAAAAAACGAAATAGTATGGCAAGTCTTTTTTCTTATACATGGTCTTTTTTTGCAAAAAAATAGCCCTACTATACATGGTCTTTTTTGGAGGGAAATAAAAGCCTTACTATACATGGTCTGCTTTTTTTTGCAAAAAATATCCTTACTCTCTCTATATGCTCCATTTTTCAGGGGGGTGTAAAATATCCTTACTATACATGGTCTTTTTCTGAACTATAAAAGCCTTGTTAGACATGGTCTGTTTTTCAAAAAATAAAAGATGTTTTTTAATTTATAAGAAATGCTTAGTTTTTTGTTTTTTTTTTAAAGCACAATTTAGGGGGGGCAAAAGCATATTTAGACGAGCCCCTAAAGTAGGCCTAGTGACGCCACTGGGGGATTAGCATTGGTGCACTGTTTATATTGGTGATGTAACGCCATGTACACTGATCCACCCTTAATTCCCAATGCAATGGAAGAATACCGTTCAGATTAGGAGCGCTGTCCAGTGTTGAGGGAATCCGCTCACTGCCACTGTCAAGTCAAATACACACGTTGAACTGGACTGAAATGACAAAAAAACTCCAGTTAAATCCAGTCCCAAATCAATGATAGCCAAGAATGTTAATATTTACCATGTATTGATGATTTTTTGTTGGTATCCGAGGAAAAGGAGGATTTCACAACTAAGCGTGGAAGGACGCGTTAGCTCTTGAGCCCTTGGTTAAATCCCGCTCGGTATCCGTCGGTTAATCTCGACCGGGGTTTGGCTTTGGAAGACGCTCACTCCATGTTTTCCCAGCAGCGTTCCGGCCCCAAAGCGAAAGAAAGCTCATCCGGCCGAGCTGATTTGAGGCTACAAGATGGGCGAGGAATTGGAAAAAGCGCCTCATCCAACATTGAGGTCAAGAACATGCAGAGATTGACCAGCTGATGCGAGAGCGCCTGGTGTGACCAATGCTTAGAGCTTTACTTAATGTTTTGAAAGCACCGTCAGTTGTTTCCACTTAAAAATGCATTCGTCAACAACACCTAAAAAACACAATTTGCCCTAATCCTAGTTCAAAATGTCATTTTTGAAACCCCAAACGTAATTTGAATTTTAATTTTTTCAACCCCAAACGTAATTTGAACTTTCATTTTTTCAACCCCAAACGTAATTTTAATTTTTCAACCCCAAACGTAATTTAAAATTTCATTTTTGAAACCCTAAATGTAATTTGAAATGTCATTTTTCAACCCCAAACGTAATTTGGAATTTCATTTTCAAACCCCAAACGTAATTTGAAATTTCATTTTTCCACCCCAAACATACTTTGAAATTCCATTTTTAAACCCCAAACGTAATTTGAAATTTCATCTTCAAACCTCAAACGTAATTTGAAATTTCATTTTAAACCACCAAACGTAATTTGAAATTTCCTTTTAAAAACCCAAACGTAAATTGAAATTTCATTTTCAAACCCCAAACGTACTTTGAAATCTCATTTTAAAACCCCAAACGTAATTTGAAATTTCATTTTTAAACCCTAAAAGTAGTTCAAAATCTCATTTTGAACCCCAAACGTAGTTCAAAATCTCATTATAAACCCTAAACCTAGTCGGAATCACATTAAAGCAAAAATGACACCCGCGTAACGATTTATTATTCACAAAAAGCACCATGAACAATCTTTTCAAGATTCATTCAAGGACAGTGGGAGAAACACCATGCAAAAGACACAGCAAAGACTTTGACGCGCGAGCACATGTTCTCTTGGTGCTTGTGTGGGGGTGGAACGTTCTCAACTGGGATTATCGCCCCCGTTGTCCAGCAAGGCTGTGCTTGCGCGCACATCTGTGCTAATGCGGGTGGTGCGAAAAAAAAAAAAAAACCTAAAAAATCCGCTTTGAGTGGGTTGATCTGGAGCAAAAAGGCTGGGGATGCCGTGATTTTTATTCTCCAACGTTCGTGAGCGACATTAATAAGCAGGCATTAGGAGACGATGCCAAAAAATATACACCAAGAGAACAAAGTACCGTATTTTCCGGACTATAAATCGCGCTAGCCAAAATAGGAAGTCTCACTGGTGTATAAGTCGTATTGTTGGGAGAGCAATTTTATAAAAGTAACAATATTACAACAGGCTAAATAGCTATCTGATAACAGTTGTCATATAATTATAGGATAAAAACAACATAACAGGCTGTCGGTGGTCAGAAGAAAAAAAACGCACTTGAGAATTAGTCGTAGGCCCAGAAAAACTATGAAAAAAGTGCAATTTATAGTCCGGAAAATATAGTACTTTTTTTTTTAACGCAAAAATGAAGCTCATTTTTTCGTACATGTTTTCAAGTGTCAACACGAAGGTTTAGTGTAGGACAACAATAGCTTTGCTGTTATATTTGTGCAACAAGACACGCACATTTACGGGGAAAAAAATCCATCACAGCACAGTTTGTCCGCTTTTAGTCTTTTGACCAAAGTCAAGAAAAGTCACCCGGAAATTAACATATCAAGTAAACATAAGGAAACGAGTTCGCTTCCTCAAACAGTGGCTTCAGAGACGGGTTTTGAAAAATCTTTTCGATGCACAAAGTATGTTTGCTTTTCAACAAAAGGCCTAAATTTAAATCTAAGTTGATTTTTTTATTTTTATTTTAATGGTCCAATATTAGATTTTTTTCGGGGGGAGTGAGTAGAAGTAAAAATTGAAAGATTGACAGTCATAATACAACAAGAATAATGTTGCACTTTTTTTTTGTTTCAGAAAAAAAGACAGATTAAACCAAAGGTTTTTTTTAAAGGTGTGAGATAATAAATATTGGGATTTTGGGGACAATGGTGGAATGTTATTTTTTTTCTTTCAAAATTTAGATTTGTTTTTAAACTTCATGTCTTGCTTGCTTATTGAAAACTCAACTTATTAGAATTTTTTTTTTATAATTCAAGAAAAAAATAGTTCATATGGAAATAGTGTCATTGCTCTTTTAGCAAAAAAGTGTTCATCTTATTACAAAGCAACTTTAAAGAAATATTAATCAGTGTAAACTCAACCTCCAAATTTCCAAATTTATATAATGTGCAATTATTCTTCTCTTTAACAATTTCTTTAATTAAAAGTAAAAATTATTCTTACATGTCCGAGATCTTCTTTGCCTACCGCAAAAAACTGTCTTTTTCCTGAAAGAAATAGAACTCACAAACAATAGCGCCTCTCCAAAAAAGTAATAAAAAGGAATAAATTTAAGACACCTAAATACGCAATACAACTGGATAGAAAGAAGAAAAAAAATCCACAACGACGTGCTGTTAAAACAGTGAAACAAGTGCAAATTTGAAATAAACAGCAAACACTCAGAGGCGGGAATTACAGCTTTGCCTCGAAGCTCATTCGTGAGTAAAACTGTGAGAAAATAAAATAAAACCCATTGGAGCAAAAACAACAAGTGGTTTTGGTCCCGTTTTTTTCTCGACTTTTCTTCGAAATTTGCACAATTCATTTCTTTGCAAACAAAAATGGAAGTTTGCGCTAACATTCCTGAGTTCAGTGCAGCCAACGGTTTCTCCCCCCAAAAGAAGGAATGAAAAACGATCTTTTCTTCAACGAGTCGGCGACCGCTCGCGTGGTTTGTTTGGGAAGAACATGTGGATGAAGTTCACGAGGAGAGTCGACGCCTCGTGCAAAAACTAACGACGAAGAGGAGTGTGCTGGTGCTCTCGTCACGTATTTATAAAAAAAATAAAAATAAAAAGCCAGGGCGTGCGTATAAAAGGTTTGGCATCCGACTGGGTCGGCCACTTGGAAATGGTTACCTCCGAGCTCGCTTGTTGAGACGCTTCATGAAGCAGCAGGTCACCGTGGCAACGATGGTGATGCCCACGAACAGGGCGGATGAGACGCCCACCACCAGGGGGATCAGGAGGAGGTCGGCAACTACGGAATAGGAGCAGTTTCATTTTACCATAAGGTGACGGCGATAGATGTTGAATCCAATGAGTTAACTTCATTTGAAATGAGGGGGTCTTCTCAAAATAGAGTCCAGTGGTACCTCGACATACGAGTGCCCCGACATACGAGCAATTTGAGATACGAGTAAAATTTCGGGCAAATATTTATCTTGAGGTAGGAGACAGATATTGATATACGAGCAGACAGCGGACATGAGAGGCTGGTACACGGCCGATTGGTCACCGGTCTTTTGGTCGCCCGGAAGGTAAGTGATAATTACCATTTAAATCGTTGCTCAAATTCCCTAAATACAAACTGCGAATGACTATTTAGTCATACTTAATGCCCTAGTAATTATTAGGCTAAAGAAAAGCTCCAAATTCCCCGGACTTTTATTGTTTTTTGTTGGAGAACTTGTTAAGACGCTGACTGACGTTGCTTCTTAAAGGGACAACGCATGTACATACAAACTCTTCTACACTCACACGACGGCTCAGTGAAACTGCTCATGGCCATTGTTGGCTTTTATTGATGCGTAGAACGTGTTGTTTTACCTTTTTTTGTCGCCGGTCTTTTGGTCGCCGGTCTTTTGGTCGCCCATTGTCGCGGTCGGGGCGACCAAAAGACCGGCGACCAATCGACCGCACACGGAGAGGCTGCTCATGAGAACATCATGGCTACTGTCTCTCTGGTCGTAACTCCCTCGTGTAATGTCTCTACGAGCACTGGGCGGAGCGTTGCATTTTTTCAGTGTTTTTTCCCGTTAGTCAATGCGAATGGTGGAGCGATCGCTAATACGAGAGGAGTATATACTACTTCTCATTGGCAAGTGGTCGTGTGTTATCCTATTGTGAGGACATTTGTGTGCATCATTTTTGGAATATTTTGAAGGGAAGGCAAAAGCAAATAACCCTCGATAGGTTGCATCTGAAAGTCAGGGTGGAGGCGGGGCAAATAGAGCCAACACAGGAGAAGAAAGGTATCAAAATTTAAAACAAAATTAGAATTACGTTTAGTGTTAGGTTAGATTAAATTTATTTTTGAGTGTGTCTGCATCGTAATCCAAGTTCATTTAAATTTGTTCATGTTATGTTACGAGCGTGTTGCCGTGCAAAAAGTATTTTATTTTGATAGCAATGATTACGATCATACGATCGCCCAATCCTACTAACAACGCCGTGAAACAAATGAATTTGTGTCCGTCTTACCTCGGGCGTACAAGTAAACGGTGACTGCGTTAGACTCCGCCTCGACCCCAGAGTTGTACCATCCTCCGTGCGGATCTCGCCCCCAGGCTTCGGCACGGCATGCGTAAACGCCCTGATCCTCCAGGGCGGCGCCGTGGACTCTGAGCCGGTAGGTGACGGCGGACACGCGGTCCACGCTGACCTCGCTGCCGTTGGCGTAGAGCTCCACGATGCCGTCGTACGTGAGCGCGGCCACCGCTTGGGGTTCCGCTTGGGCGACCGGCTCCGGCGTCGGGTTCCTGGTCGGCGGCTCCGGGATGGGCCAACGTAGCCACTGCACCTGAGCCCGGGCGGGGCCGGTGCTGGTGATGGTGGCCGTGCAAAGGACGGTGATGGTGCTGCCTCGTTTCAGCAGCGGGCCTCGGGCGAGCTGGGCACTCGCCGAAACAACCACGTCTAGGAAAAAAAACAAAAACAAACGGAAGCTATATCGTATATCACTGCCCTTGGCAAAGAGGCAATACAAAATACAGCCGTACCTCTACTTACGAAATGCCTCTAAGTACGAAATTTTCAGGTTACGAAATCCCTCTGAATGTAAATGCATTTCCTGTATCCGTTATTTTGAAAATGTCCTGGTAACATAATTGCGCCCCAGTTTGTTTCCAGTTCGAGCCTTTCAGAACATAACTCTTTTCAGCGCCGTTTGTCGTCACGGTGTTCTTTAATTAAAATCTTAGAGCGAATGAAATGAATAAACAGGCCCTGTGATTCATCTGCAAGGCAATACGACTGGCTGTAACCCACTTGCGAGCATCGCTACGCTATTAAAGCAGAAGGAAGCATTAAAAGCGATGATTCCTTGGCATGGCCTTACCGTACTAAACGGCAAGATGAAGAAACTTTTACTCCTTTTAAGTTGTATTTAATGCCGAGTGATTTGAATTCTTCATTTGAAGTTGTTTAGATGTCTGTTTAAGTGCACATGTTTCTGTGCCAACGTTAGCTTCTTCCTTACTGTACTGTACTACTGCACAAATAGAAGTTTTTGCGTGCATGTTCTTCATTTAATTACATTAATAAATACTTTTCTTGTCATTTTCTTTCATTTTTGCATTTCTCGCATCTTCCATATAAAATTGGAACATTTTTAAAGGGTTGAGTTGGTAGTTTTTTGAGGACCGTGGAACGAATTACCGAATTTACATATAAAGTGCTGATCTACTTACGAAATATTCAACTTCTGAAAAAAGTTCTGTAACCCATTAATTTCGTAAGTAGAGGTACGACTGTAAACTTAGTGCGAGTCCGCTCTCTCACCTTTGGTCTTGAGATTGACCGTGACGCCATCAGATCTCACTGTAAGTGTGGCCGGAGTGGAAGGGGCGGGGATCGTGCGGCCGGCGTAAACGTTGACCACGCAGCGATAAACTCCAGAGTCGGAGGGTTGGGCCGAGAACAATTTCAGGCAGTAGCTGGCCTCCCCCATTTTCTCCATAGAACCGCCGCTGGATCGGCTGATGTCGTCGCCCCAGCTCACCACGCCGTCTGGGCTCATCTTGGCCACTTCCACCTGAATAGACCAAAAAAAAACAAGTCTCAAAACAAAATAATATCCCAAAAAACACCAGACAACAGCTATTCTAGGGGAATATCGGCTGTTTCTTCCCGACAGGCACTTCATTAATAAGAGAAAATATTTTTTCCCGAAACGAGGGTTCACAGAATTGATTAAAAAAAAATTGGTTCACTCAACTCTACTCAAACATCATAGCACCATGTAAACTAAAATTGCTATGGATATGGATACAAGAACAGTAATTAAACAGTAAATCATTACATTAATATGACACTAAATGTACAAATTCAACTAGGTTAGGTTAGAATTTTATTTCATCCCGTATTCGGGAAATTTTTTGGTTGCAGTAAGTAGCAAGACAGACACAGAAGACATTGTAGACCTAGGTAAGAAACTGGAGCTGATGTTTTCCTGAATTCTTTCGGACAGGCACTTCATTAATAAGAGAAAATATTTTTTTCCAAAATGAGGGTTCACAGAATTGATTAAAAAAATGGTTTCACTCAACTCTACTCAAACATCATATCACCATGTAAACTAAAATTTTAATCTATGGATATGGAATCTAGAACAGTAATTAAACAGTGAATCATTTCATTAATATGACACAAAATTTACAAATTCAACCAGGTTAGAACTTGATTTCATCCCGTATTTCGTAAATTTCTTGGTTGCAGTAGCAAAATAGACACAAGACACACAAGACATTGTAGACCTAGCTAAAAAACTGGAGCTAATGTTTTCCTGAAGGAGAACTAATAATCGCTTTTATATATTTTAAAATGTGTTATTCTCAAGCTCTTTATAAGCTTGGCGGGTCGCCAGGCTAAAACAGAAACCGATCCAAGAAAGTACAAAACGCGTACATATTTTAACCCCATTTTGCGCAATGATGACTTCTTAACAAACCCAGCCTTCTGTCATTGCACTGAAATTTGTTTGCTTGTTGAGTGTATTTCAAGATATTAACTTTTTGTAAGATGCTACAATCAAGTATTGTTAATAAAAGACTTATAGTAATAACAAAGTGGTCATTTCAAAATTCCAATAAATATTTTTATTTATTTCTAAAACACGGACAGCTACCAGTGGGCATCTCTACTCTAATTTTTCTGCAAATTTCTTTCATGACATCCCAACATTCTTACCTCCATGCCTCCGGACCCGAGCAGCTCCCCACTGGCGGACCCCCTCTTCATCCACTGGACCTGCAGGCCCGAGTTGACCTCGGAAGGCAGCCCGTTGATCTTGCAGATCAGAAGAAGAGGCGAACCCACTTGCAGGGTCACCTCACCTTGAGGTGATGATGTCACGCTCATCGACTCGGCTGTTGGACGGAGAGAGTTTACATTTTAAAATCATCATCCAGATCCGCTCCAAATAAACCCTGCCCGTCATTTGTTTGTGCGTGTCTACCGTTTTTAATATAATAACAATACCCGCATTGTCCTCGGGAACAAAAGAGGAAGGTCCTGCGCGGACCCGACAATATAATCAGGCATTGTTCTGGATTCAATTCCCATTCAGCACATTTTATAAAGCAAGCGTACAACCGTTCGCTCGACCTACATCTATGACGTGCACAACCCAGAAAATTAGCTGTTCCCAGAAGATGTAAAGTTGAAAGGAAAGTACAAATCCCAAGTGTGGATACGCGCGAGGTGGGTGAAAAGAATATTTAATCCAGTGGATTTGACCGAAAGCTAGGCCGAGGAAACCGGCTGATATTGACCCGCCGCATTCGGTTGGATCATCATCAATGAGATAGAAAGAGCGTGTCGGGGGATTCACTTCTGAACTAGCCAGGTGGGCAAAGAAATAGAAGAGCATTCAGTATGCCTAATCAAGCAGTAGGCAAAAAGAGGGAAACTGGAAAAAAAATCATCCACACTTTTGGCTGAGAATTCTGGAAAGAGTCTAACGGAGCCACATTGCTGGCTTGCGCCACAGTTACAAATCAGAACATGTTTTTCAATGTCATCCCTTCAATACAGCAGCAATCCTCTTAGCAAAGAAATTTGAGAAAACTACTGCTTGTTCCCTCTAATTTTTGATATGTCTGGGCATACAGACAACCTTCCTGAGCACACCGAGGACCACTGTGAGCAACAGCATAAGTGCTCGCTATGGGCACGCACCAAGTATCACATCTCCCATAAGCAGGTGCATGTGTACTACCCATAAATGATCTAGTCATAATCAAATTTAATGATTAATATCTATAAATTAATAAATATCGCTAGAATTTGCATAAATCTGACGTAAACTTGACCTGATTTCTATTCAAATAACTTTTCTGCTGAATGTATCACTTGAGATAGCCAAGCTGCCATTTAAATGCAATATTTTCCCATCTGAAAACTCACTTATAACTTTAGCTCCGCTGCATGTTTTGCAGAGGAGACCTTTCTCACCCAATTTCACCGCTTGTTCTTCTATTTGCACATACTCTGACAGCCATTCCATCTTAAAAGAACCGTATTTCTTTTTATACTTTGGCTTGTTGAGTGAGTGGCTCTGCCACAGCTTGGTCGTTTCGCCACGATAAAGTCTCAGCAGTAGCTCCAACGAACCGTTATCTATATGCTAACCTGCAAAACACATGGACCTACGCATAACGCGTAACTAACACATCCAATCAATTATTAGAATCAATTTACCACTCTCTGCTGGCACAGTATCGACTTGCAGAAATGTTGAAGGTAAATGCAACACATTTATCATGCCAATTCCAGTAAAGACAATCTTGTTAAATTTTTTCTCTTGAGTCATGGTGAGGAAAAACTTCAACAGGCAGGCAACGATAAAGGTTGGTATTATTTTTTTTAACTACTACAAAGCTACTCTTTAGTGCATCTCAATGTTTACAAGCGATAGATGCATGCGTGCAACTGACTGTTTTAAAAAAAAGTGTTTCTTGGAATTTACCGGACTATAAGTGGCACTTTTTTCATAGTTTGCGAGTAATACCCAATTGCAACTTATGCTATATAATTCCTACTTACTTTTTTATTAAGTTATAGTTACCTGATTTTTTTTTTTACATTAATAGGGGCCCATTCAGCTCGTTGTTTTCAAATTAACAATTAATAACCATTTAACATACTATAGTATGTTTGTGCTTGTTTTCTGATCAAATAAAAAACTGCGCTCTCTAAAATACGACTTGCACTCAAGTCCAACTTATATACAATTTTGATTTTTCTCGACCACTTAAAGAATGTTTTTTAGCCTAAAGTTATCCAAAAAACTGTAGATTTTACATTAACAGAGGTCTATTTAGCCCATTGTTCTCCATTTAACTATTTATAACCATGTAACATACCACGGTATATTTGCCTTCCCTAAATTGCGACATCCGTTTTTTTCCTCTTCAATGTGCGTTATTTGGTCAGACAGAAAAATACGATAATCTAATTTGTAGGAAATTCAGTATAAGTACTCACACAGTTGCTTAATGGTCAGGTTGCCAATGTCCAGCGTCCTGTAAGCAATCTTCTGCCACGAGCGATCCGGGTCGCGAATCCACTGCGCGGCCTCGCAGAAATACGCCCCTGTGTCTTCGGGCTGCAGCACCCTCATCTTCATCACGTAGATGTCCTGGCCATCGCCGTCGCCGTTGCGTTTCTCCAGCGTCACGTCGCCGTCGTCGTAGCGCTTCTTGTAGGCGCGCCCCGGCACCACGCCCAGCATCTTGTCGATGGAGATGATCTCGCGTACGGTGCTGAGTTCCGGCGGTCCCGCCGCGCCGCCCGAAGCCGCCGGGCCTCCGCGTTTCCCGAACGTGACGGACAGGTGGGTAAGCTGCTCCGAGCCGATGCTGGCCGAGCACGTCAGGGTTAATTCGGCGCCCTCGGGGAGGGGTTGCCCCGTCAGGGAGCGGGTGTAGCTTATCCGGAGTGTGTCGGGGATCACTGCACGTGGTCAAAAGAGGGACATTTCATTCTAATTGGCCGCCGCCATAAGAAATATATCACATTAATATGGTCTGAGAACTGTGAGACTACTGGATTTTCTCGCATCTACGCCAAATTTGTCGCTAAAAAAATTTATGACTGAATCAAGGGTACGGCTTATATGCGCATAAATTAGACTAGAGATGCACGAAACACCATAAAGCAAGACAATGTGGCCGTTACGGTCAATTTTCTAAATTGAGAAAAGATAAACAGATAAAACAAAATGTATTTTGACGTCTATGAATGAAATTCAAGAAGAAAAAAACGTATCTTGCATAAAACGACCTAGGGATGACAAATTAGACCGCTATGGACACACTTCCTGGTTGTACTGCTCACCTGACTTCCTTTTTGAATTTGTCTACGTCACAGGTGTCAAAGTGGCGGCCCAGGGGCCAAATCTGGCCCGCCGCATGATTTTGTGCGGCCCGAGAAGGTAAATCATGAGTGCCGACTTTCTGTTTTAGGATCAAATTAAAATGAAGTGTATAGATGTAGTATATTAAATTTCCTGATTTTCCCCTTTTTAAATCAATAATTGTAATTTATTAATCATTTTTTCTGTGTTTTTAGTTCAAATATCATTTTGTAAAATCTAAAAATATAGTTTAAAAAAACTAAAATAAACATTGTTTTAGATCTATAAAAAAAGAATATTCAGGGATTTTAATCCAGTTCTTTTAATCCATTTATAAAAAAATCTAAATATTATATCTAATCCAGCTATCGATTTTTCCACTATCTCAAAAATACCACATGCAATAATTTTTCTTAAGGTTTTCCCTTCAAAGTAACACATTTGTACTCCCTATTAAAACCATGAACATGGAGGTGAAATTTGTGAATCATAGGGCAGCTTATACGAGAGAAATTGTAAAATTCAACTATTTTAAGGCAATTTTAAGGATACAGCTTATATGCGAGAAAATATAGTAAGACTAAACTTGCTGTTGCATACTAGCAGAAACATGCGTGATAGAACAAGTGCTTTGTGTTTGTGTTTGCCCTGGTGATACAAGTTAGCGATGCCATTTGGAGTCAAGTGGAATGTAACAATCAGTATGACCAATCTGGAAGTAATCCAACCCGTTTTACAGCTTTTGGAGATACGTGGTTATTATCATCTTTGTGGAAATAAGATCCGATCACAATATTGTGCATTCATTTTATACTCAGTCAAAACTAACAGTAACTGTTGTAAATAAAAAGAAAGAAAATAAAGCAATTTTAAAACCTATTTTAGCTCTATTATTGACATATTAGATTTAAATTGTATTATTTTACATTTGCATTTAACTCCATAATGTATGTTGACCTTTTGGTCTTCATATAATTCGCATGATGTAACAATTAACCTCAGTCTGTCTGCAGAAGGTCCCCACCTTGTGGACTTCCTGTGTGTGGCTCCAGTTTTTTGACCTAGGTCTACAATGTCTTCTGTGTCTGTGCTTGTTACTGTTTTGCTACTGCAACCAAGAAATTTCCTGAATACGGGATGAAATAAAGTTCTAACCTAATCAACATTATATTTAATATAATTTTAAATTTTATTTGTACAGAATTTGTGTTCTGCTGAAATACTTTTGCATCTTCAATACATATTGTTCAATGAGTTTAACATATTTGAACAATATTTTGCATTCAATTTTGTGCTAATATCTACCGTATGTACTTTTCCCTCAAATCTTTGCATGTGTTTGACATTATTTGTTAGGCGAGACTCTTCGTTGTTTAAAAGATGAATTAATTAAATATAGATCATGTGCAGCACGGCGCCCGTTTTACCTTTGACGACAACCGAGCCGCTGTAGGATCCCTGGTAAAGGTTGTCCGTGCTCGGCGTGTAGCATTCGTATTTGCCCTGGTCGTCAGGGCGCAGCCTTTGCAACACCAGCCTCACGTGGTCGCCGGAGTCTCGGTCCACCCTCACTTCCCCGTTCCTCACCCGGGCTTGGAAGGGGGCGTAGGGGAAGCCTTTGTCTTTGGTGGACACCACTCCGATCTGCCTGCCGCCAGAGTCGTCTCGGTACAAGAACCACTCGAAATCTTGCGTTCGTGGGCCTTCGTAGCCGGAGACGGCGCAGGGCAGGGAAACGGAGAATCCGGCGACGCGGTACAGCGGTCCTTCGGGGACGGTCACCTCGCGGGACGCCGCCAAATGGAGCACTGCGAGCCAAAGACAATGGAAATTATTCGCAATATTCACAACGTCTTCATGCCCATGTTTACAATTCTTTCATTTTCCGAACCGCCCATCCCCACAAAGGTCACGGGGGGTGCTGGAGCTTATTCTAGCTAACTACGGGCACCAAGACAGCCTGAATAGGTGGTCAGCCAATCGCAGGACACGAAATGACAGACAACCAATCGCAAATAGTGGCAATTTAAAGTGCTAAATTAACTTAGCATTCATGTTTTCGGAAGAAATCGAAGAACCCAGAAAAAAAAAAGGATTAACTGACTAATTATTGATATATTCGGTTTAAATTGTATTATGGCAGCCAATGAGTGAAAAAAAGTCATTTGCTGGTGTTGATCCCTTTTTTTCGTTTTTATTTGGGCCGAAACAATGATTCCATTTAAAAGGACGCACACTTTATCGTTGGATTTTTGCCCCGGAGAGGATTTTCATCTTAATCTGCCATCAGTGGCAAACGCAAAGGAATCAATTCGCCATGATGGCGATGTTTTGTTTTTGTTGCAACTGGCTTTAACCTCGCCTAAAATGGATTACAACCTGAACAAACCTGAATGACGGGGCGTGTATGCGTAAACGTGGGCGAGCTTACAACACGCCGTCGGGCGAGCCGGCGCGTCACCGTGATGACACGCCCGTGGATAATGACGCACGCGGGGGGTTGAGCCGGGAGGCTTAAGCGGATCGAGACCTAATTAACAAGGGACTGGGAAGCTACGACGCGCGTTTTGTGACAATACTCAACTGCGTCTGGATTATTCGGGCCTCGACGTTGGGCGTGGGACTCGGATTTGCTCGCAAAAGCAAGATAATAAATACAAAGAATGAGAGAATAGCAATGCACAAGTCCAAGGATGTGGTGTTGGTAGCCATGTTATTTCCGAAAGTCAGTTTGCTGCTCTCACATTGCAACCACAAAGTACTTTAATGCAAACACTTTCGATTTCAGCAAGCTGTTAATGGATTTGAAACGGAATTCATATTTTTGGTTTCCTCCCACAAACTCATAAAAAAATAATGACAGAGCATGTTAATATGGTATTGGTAATGTGCTTTTTGCATTCTTTTTTTTTTTAAATAATTGAAACTTTTTACAGCGGAAAAATCTTAATTTAACGTTTTTAAAACTATTAATAATTATATTATTGACTTTTTTACATTAATTTACTTTTTTACTGTCTCATACGACATGCCTTTAAAAACTACTTCATCAGATCTTGATTTTCATTATGGTAAAAAAAATATTAGACGATTCTAAAACTTTTCATCATTAAAATAGGACTTTGTTTTCGTAAAATTCCCACTTTAAAAATGTTTTCGTAAAATTCCCACTTTAAAAAATGTTCTTGTAAAATTCCCACTTTAAAAAAAATGTTTTTGTAAAATTCCCACTTTAAAAAATGACGCATTTCTGTAAAACGATCAACATAAAAAGGACAACTTTACCCTTGTAATATTCTGCTTACATCAAAAAATGATTTTATCTCTAATAATGCACTGCCTGACGATACAATACTTAATTCTCTTCATATTAAATTGTTAATGTGATGAAATAAAAAAATAGAAAGCCTAAATCACATTCAGCTTTGCAACTATATCTAAAAAAAACATTTCTTCAGAGCGATAGACAACAAATCCATCTTTAACCAGCCATTAGCGCGTCAGCCTAACAATTCTGGGGTCGAGGGTTTGTGTGGAGTTTGCATGTTTTACCCGGGCTTGCGTGGCTTTTCTCCGGGTACTCCGGTTTCCTCCCACATCCCAAAAACATGAAACCTAGGCTACCTAGTTGAACACTAAAACAAACGTGAGCGTGAAGCATTGTCTGTCCTTTCGTGCCTTGCGATTGGCCGGCCACCGAATCGGAAACGTGGGATAGGCTCCAACACCCCCTGCGACCCTTGTGAGGATAATGTATTCCAAAAGTTTCAGTAGAACATTCCAAAAGCTGTTGTGATAATTCCACAGATTGAGTGTTTTATGCAGTAAAAACTGATGGCCAATGTAAAACCAGTTAAGCACCCACATTTTGGAAATTTAAGATGACATCATCAAAAGGGGACTTTTTTTCCAAAGCAAACTGACTGAACAAACTCCCTATAGAAAATGATCAATTTTGCAGTGTATGACACCCAATTGGTTTCGATTTGAAGCGAGCATGCTTTGATTCATATTCCAGTCATGCTCAATTCGTCTGGGCGCATGTTGCATAATCCACGCACCCTTAAATCACCGAAAACGAGCATCCCGTTAAAATGGCTGCATCGGACGACAAGTGCACCAAAGAAGCCAGAAAACAAAAATGCGCGTGGCCGACGAGTAGTGAAACGTGCACGCGAGCACGCACAATCGATTTCCACGTTTCGTAGCTCACCGTAATACACAGAGATGAACACTAAAGTGGTTTTTATCCCATCCATGGCGCTTTTTTGGCGTTCCTCCGCGTGTTATTGCCGTCTCGGGTGCTCCTCGTCGCCGCTCATCCCGCCTCGAACCTTTCCAAACGCCCTATGGACAAAATAATAACAATTTAAAAAAATGAATGACACGAGCATATATTGACGCGTCGGGATTCCCAACGCCATGTTTTCATTCGTCTTTCCCGATCTATTAAAAAAACGATCGGTACCGGAGTCTAGACGTAGCAGGAAGAACAGGCGTGGAAATAGTCCGATTAAAAGTTATAATGTTCCGTTTTGATGGAGGGAGTTTCGTTTCCAAGTGGTTCGCATCTTCATCGTTGCAGTTGGGCAGACTCGGGGGAGGAGCTCAAACCGCTTCAAAGAAGATACATCGGAACCATTGGTCAAAGGAGTGATCATCCAAAACAGCAGAGGGCGCCAGAGAAAGGATACTCCTGGATTTTTGGCCACTACCGGAAATAGTTTACTCTACTGTATATTTTTTCGTTTTCATGTTTTCTGAAGATTTTAGCGTTACTTTAGGCGAGTTATTATGTCAATAATATAATAATTATAAAAATAATAGCAATAGTAATAGCAATAGTAATTACGTATAGTAATAATAATAATATACTAGTAATAATAATATATACTAGTAATAATAAGTCAAAAATGCTACAGTATGTAAAATAGATCATTACCTATTTTATAACGTAACAATACTTTACGTATTCTACTTAAGAATTTTCACGCGTAAGAATATTTTAAGTACTTTGTGTATATGCATCTCCAACCAGTCTTTAACTTTTAAGTTTCACTCAAACAGTAACCGAAATATTTTCACCAATATACACCTATATTTTGACCTTCACTATCATTAAAATAATACACATTTAAAAGTGGATTGTCAACAGCACAGTCATCTTGATCTAAGTCGCATTAATTTCCATCGTAAACATTATGTTTGGTCAAGGGGGGCTTTTCTGCAGGCTTTCCACAAGAGGGCAGCGAACACATGCCATTCACAACACCCAGCACAATTGCCCAACATCTACATCATAGTATGTACACATTTAACATAAGAAATCATGATTATAACATCCATTTCATATGTCTTCCTTTTGTACTGCATTTCATAAATGAACATCAAACATAAAAATGACATACCACAACTTACGGTGGCATCCAATCCATTTAAATTGGGAGAATGGCAGTATACATGCTTGTTTCAGTGCCGTTGATACCACTAGATCGCAGCCATCTCCGACCAATCAGAATGGACTCGACGTCTAGCACTGTCAATGGCAGCCAATGAATTAAAGGAGACATACTGCATTTCTCCTCATTTAAAACTTTCCAACACTGAGCAAAAATTCCAACTTCTACACTTTCCACTGTGGAACGTCCACTAGTCCACTACCCAGATAACCAACCAGTGATCAGATCTGTTCCATGACACTTTTCAAAAAGGACACAAAATAAGCAGACCCAACGCACGTGCTCCCAGGAGGTCTTAGGCCACGCCACCCGAGATATCTGATTAGCGCTTGCTTTTCTCTTGTTCCCTTTCCGTTACTTTCCCAAGCTCTGACGTGCACTCTCTCCTTCCTTTAGGCCTTCCAGATTGAAGTTACATGGAAAAGTGGATGACTTCAGCGAGGAAGTCATTAGGGTGTTCTCAGGTTGACGGAATATGCAGACTTCAGCACAGGGGGACTACGCTCGTGCAGAGTCGAGTAACTTTTGCGGACGCCGACGTAAACCTTCAATGGGTTCAACTTTCCTACACTCATTGCAGTTTGTCCGTACTGAGACACATTTGGATTTTTTTAACTCCTTAAAGTAAACCATTCTGCATCTAATAAGAATGGAAAATATTGTAAAACACAAGTCACATGGATCTAACGTATGTCTAAAAAGGCCCAGATTTAACAAGCATGACGTCCTCTAACTGTAAATACAATAATGCATTGATTCGCATATCCTCAGTGATACACTATGAATACAATGTTTACATTTATAAATGTTATTGGGAGGTTTTAGAAAATTCTCTCATTTTGATTTTGATCATTCTAACGCAAAAAATGTAAAGTACTAAAATATACCCAAAATGTTGTTGTGTGTTTTACATAGTCAAAATGACAAACTACTTACTATACATCAGTGGCAGGGCCTTCAAGGCCTTCTCTGCTGGCCTAAGAAATATCTGAATCATATATTGCATTTTGTCCATCAATACTTATTAAATAATTCGAAATTGTCTGTTAGCTTCCTTTCATTGCTTTCCCCTCTGGTTGCACTGCTTCCAGATGTGTGTTTTCATATTGAAGCATTTAACCAATCACATTTCAGCCATTATTTGTTGCCAGGGTCATAAATCTGCCTCAAGGCCTTCACAATCAGTTCTGCAGGCTCTACTCCATTAAACAAGCATCGATAAGACTGTTGCTTTAACCAATCAGATTTCGAGTTGGCAACACCACAATGCCTTGTCACAGGCGTAGGGATACGTCATTGCCTTCTTGCAGGCGTAGGGATATGTCATCGCTTTCACCAACTGTGATTGGCTAGTGATAGAGTGGATTAGCCAGAGCTACCAAACTGTATCTGGAGCAAGCTGCACAAGCAAATATATTGTTGTGTTGATTTAAAGCCATTTTCAAGACGGACTTTTCAAGAAAAAAAGCTGGACATCATTAAGAAAGGTCGGACAACTCCAAAGCAAGCAAATCTGTCACAACCTGGGAATGAACATTTTCGGCACTAAATCGAATAAAAACGTATGCCAGAAATACGACAGGACAGGCTCGACTTTCGGGCGATAGAAAAGAAGGAAGAAAGAAAGGAGGATGGATATTGTGTACAGTTAAAAATGATTTTTGGTGAGTACAATATGGCTATATTCCTAAATAATATTTCAATTGTATGAGGTTATTATTGATTATTTTTTATGTGTTGCAGCTGTAGCTGCAGTAGAGGTTTTATAGCCATAAAATAGTTTTTGGGGGTTGGATTGATTCGCTGAAGGCGTCGCTAGAAAATGCACGGACCGCCGCTGCTATACATTAACATTAAAGACTAATAGAGTAATGAGGTCATTAAATAGAATGTAAAAATTAAATGATTTGTCGAAGTACAATGTTATATTTCCTCTTTTTAATGACATAACAGTTAGTTTTAATTTCTGGCTATACTGGTGCAACTCCACCTTCAACCTACCTAGTTAAAAAAATAAATAATTTAAAGCTGCTAAGTACTGCTGCTGAAAATAGTTTATTACATCGCAGTGCTGGTCAACCAAAATTATTCGCAAGTCAGAAAAGCCCAAATGTATTCTTTATACTAACAATGACTGAATATTAGCATCATTTTAACGTGCGATAATGTTTTGCTACCTCACCCAAAACCAGTAAAATCATCGTAATTCTGAGTACTGTTTCCCATCACGTTTTCAACACTTCTTAAAATGAGCATGGAGGTGGAACGAATCGGCCAATCGGAGCTCATTCATAAAATCTGAAACCAACGCACCCGAATTGAAGCTTCAATTGGAAACAAAACGCACCCGTCCGTTTTCCTTTTGACATATTTTCAGTCTCCACATGGTCACTACTCCCACTCTGTCTATTTTACGGCCACTATAGACTAAACTGTGAGCCTACAAGAGACTTCCTCTAATTACTCGGCCCGTTACAGTTGCTACAGGACGACGCCTCTTGTCATGGCCACCTTAAACCATGTGTGGCTTTGTAGGTGTTGTAAAAATGGGAGGTTTGTTTCTCTATGCACGTCCACGAACACGGCGTCTGGCTACAACAAATCCGTCGCTGGTTTATTTTCTCCACGTATAGAAGCAAATCCTCAAGCTAACGTCTCGTCGATGGACGCGTACTGACACTCTTGAACGCTTACTCGCGGTAGACAAAATAAAGAGTGGGCGTATTAATAGCTGGAACGATATTAGCGATATTCACTCTGTGGATTTTGGGTTCAATTCTTTATTAAAGGAATGTGACGACAAATGTTTGGCTAAGCTTCCAAGTGTGTCGTTAAGACTGGGATGTGGGTTGTGAGGCCCCGTGAAGGTAAAAGCAAATGGCCTCTTACGCTGAATTGATCATTTTTCGCCTAACTTCCCGATAGTATTGTACTATATATTAGGGGTGTAACGATATATTGATCGGATTGCTATAGATTGCTATTGTTTCAGAGGGGATTTGTTCTAATACTACCGTATTTTGGTGTTTAATATACCCCCCATTTAATATAGCCGGGTATATTAAACGGCAGGGGTATATTAAATGGCGCACAAACGGGAAGGTACGGTCCACTACGCACTCTTTATGCCGTGACGGGGTGCATCAACATTTTGCAGACTAAAACTACTTAGTGCTCAGGTTAAAACTACTTACTGCTGAATAAAGTCTGACTTGGAATTTTAATGAACTTAAGTATCTATAATTATGCCCCCATGAACATCATACAAATCTTGCCAAAAAAGCGGAGTTGCCGTTTAATATACCCGGGTATATTAAACAGCAGGGGTATATTAAATGGCGCACAAACGGGAGGCTCAAAAAAGCAAAAATCATTTAATATACCCGGTATATTAAACGGCAAAATACGGTATATTTCCCCACCACACATTACTAACATTGATTGCAAATTCATCTCTTAACACAGCCTTATCTGTCCTATCTTTCCTCTTCCTATGCCAAGGGTGTCAGACTCGGGTTGATTCGCGGGCCGCTTTAACGTCAACTTGATTTCACGTGGGCCGGACCATTTTAGATATAATATTTAGATTATTTTTTTTATAAATTGATTAAAAGCCCTGAATATTCAGTTTTGTATAGATCTAAAACAATGTTTATTTTAGCTTTTTTAATATATTTTTAGATTTTACAAAATGATTTTTGAACTAAAAACACAGAAAAAAATGATTAAACAATTACAATTATTGATTTAAAAGGGGGAAAATCAGGAAATGTAATATACATCTATACTCTTCATTTTAATTTGATCCTAAAACAGAAAGTCGGCACTCATGATTTACTTTCTCGGGCCGCACGAAATGATGCGGCGGGCCAGATTTGGCCCCCGGGCCGCCACTTTGACACATACTAGACTCTAGTATGTGTTATCTTCAACCTACACAAGGGACTAAAGATGGAAGTTAGCTCTCGGCTACAATCTTATATATATGTTCATTGACATGAATATAAATATGTTCATTACAATGTGATGTCCCTTATTAAATAAATCGAACTCAAACTCAATGCAACATTCTCATTAATTTAAAACATGTTCAACAGGACTGTTGATTTTGATAGCGGCCATCTGGATTTGGAATATTTCTTTTCAAAAACTGGCTTTACTTACTGTATTCATGTCGTGGCAAATTTATGCTTCTCCACAATCAAACGCATACATTATTCATGCATTTTTCATCCAAAATGTCCACAGAAGCACGCGTGTGTAAAATGTTATGCAGCGGAAAGGACTTAAATGAGAGGCAAGGCGGGGTGGGGAGGGGCATTTGATGATCCGGGTGTCATAAGGAAAGGGAAGAAGACAAGGAAGGAAGTCAAGGGGGTGCAACAAGAGCAGGAAAGATTAAATTGATGTGTTGCATGGGTGCTGGAGGGATGTCACGGGTGAGGGAGGGTGGGGGGAGCAAGGGGGACCGGGAGGAGAGGGAAGGGGGGAGGCTCATTAACTAGCGCGAGATTGGAGCCTCCGTCGCTCGCTCGCGTTCGACCACACTGACGCTTTGATGAGGCCTGCATCCTCCAGCCTCAATCAGTCCCACATGAAACCCACCGAGATGCCAAAAAGACTGGGGAAGGGAAGGGGGGTTTTGGGGGTGGGGGGTGGATAGGATGGAGGGCCAATTTCGAGGGAAGGGGGGGTGTTAGATGACAGGAAAAGAGGCAAGAATGATCACAAATGGGCCAGCGGAAAGAAAATAGCCATAAGAGGAAGGAAATGTCGCTATATGTAGTATGTAGTTATAGTTATATTTATAAAAAAAAAGTGGGTCGTGGTGAGAAAGGGGTTGGGATTCTTGCTTTAGAAAAAATAAACTACTGTCTGGAGGAGGGAAATGTTTTCACAATCCAAAAGTGAGTCATTGTGAAAGTGGGATCGATGAAAGGAGAAGAAAAGAAAAAAAAAAGCCAAGACACAAAAATGTTGTGACGGTGCATATATTTGCATAGCTGCGGATTGGAAGTCAGACGGTGTTTTTATGCCAGTGATGTGCAATCTTGTCGGGTGTTTTGAAGGAAGTACGGTGGTGGAGTGGTTGAGGCATGCGGCTCGCAGGCAGACGTTTTGGGTTAGAATCCCAAGTTGGGATATTAAGGGATATTTTGTAGCTTTCTTGGTCAGAATTACACTTTAGAGCAGGGGTGTCGGACTCGGGTTGGTTCGCGGGCCACTTTAACGTCAACTTGATTTCATGTGGGCCGGACCATTTTAGATATAATATTTATTATAATATACTTATTTTTTATAAATGGATTAAAAGCCCTGAATATTCATTTTTTATAGATCTAAAACAATGTTTATTTTAGCTTTTTTTAAAATATATTTTTAGATTTTACAAAATGATTTTTGAACTAAAAACACAGAAAAAAATGATTAAAAAATTACAATTATTGATTTAAAAGGGGGAAAATCAGGAAATTTAATATACATTCATGCTCTTCATTTTAATTTGATCCTAAAACAGAAAGTCGGCACTCATGATTTACTTTCCCGGGCCACACAAAATGATGCGGCGGGCCAGATTTGGCCCCTGGGCCGCCACTTTGACACATGTGCTTTAGAGTTACAAAAGCTATAGTAAGCAATATAATCCGTCATAAAAAGATTTATATACAATAAAAATGAAGTAATTGAGTCGATATTGGGCGTCTAGCACCGCTGATGGCAGCCAATCAGATGTAGGAGTGCGCAGGAATAAAAAGGACAGTATTTGAAGGCAAAAAAATACAATTTTGCACTTTTATTGGAATAAAAAAAGCTCAACTGTCTTTTGCAACATAGATGTGCTAAATATAATGCAATAAAATAAATAAATAAACCAAAATCGAAGCGTATTCTTGTGTCCGAGGTGTTAAAACTCAATCAAAACAGAATCTAGGAGCAAATTTAGCACGAGTAGGGTCAAAGAGGACAGTGGCACCCGTCTAAAAGCAACGGTCTGATGCTATCTGTACGTTAACTGGAGCTTGAATGTAACTCAAGCCCTTTCCAGCCTCCATCCAATCCCCTTCACCACTTGGCAAACGTGGACGACTGAGGTTACTTTATTGGTTTCCCTAATTGGTGCCAGTTTCCATTTTCATTTCCAGAAACTCGCAGCGGCCCAGCGTTGGGTTTCTTTTCCGCGCACACGCGTGGTGGGGGGAACGGGGAGGGCGGATATCGACGGCACACGTACACACCGGTGGCGAGTCTGTAAACCAAGGGTGTCAGGGTTGGTTCGCGGGCCGCTTTAACGTCAACTTGATTTCACGTGGGCCGCACCATTTTAGATATAATATTTAGAATTTTTTTTTTTAATAAATGGATTAAATCCCTGAATATTCAGTTTTTTTATAGATCTAAAACAATGTTTATTTTACCTTTTTTTAAATATATTTTTAGATTTTACAAAATGATTTTTGAACTAAAAACACAGAAAAAAATTGGCTAAAAAATTACAATTATTGATTTAAAAGGGGGAAAATCAGGAAATTTTAATTGTATGACCTTAAAAAAAAATACATTAAAAAATAGCAAAAGTGGCTTCTCTGTGGATTTTCACCATTGTATGAACTTCCAAAAAATACAAAAAAAAATATAATTACTAATAGCAGAAAAAAATCGCAAAATAGTGAATTCACGATAAGTGATAAACGAGGGATTACTGCACTACTAAGCTTTTCTGTCGACTAAATTCTGGTCAAATCTGTCTTTCCGAAACACACACAATCCACATGTGGGTCGGAACACTAACAGGCAGAAGAGAGGAATCATGTTAGATGTCGTCACGATCGGCTCTCTTCTTGCACAGCCAGAAACACACAAACACACACACACACACACACACACACACACACACACACACACACACAACCGCTGGGAGGGTCCCAATCACCGCCACACATTACTCCTCCAAACACACACGCCACGCATTATTCAGCGACCGTTCCTCACAAATGCGATAATGATAGGCTTCGGCCCTTGACAAAACAGCCCCGACACACAAAGCGTGCAGCTTCTGTTTACTCTCATCCAAACTCTTATTATTATATATAGATTATAATTACAGGTATATTTATCATTTTCCCCACGACTAAGATGTCTGCCAAGACCAATAAAGTTGTTTCTATGCACACTACGGCAACCAAGCGACGTCCTTTCTCTGTTTACTTTGCTGTTTTTGTGACTTGAGCGCCACTGGCTGGCTTTTTTTTAAAGTCAATCTTATTGGTCGAATAAACTAAGATAAGATAAGGTAAGATAAAATAAACCAAGATAAGATAAAATAAGGTAAGCTAAAATAAACTAAGATAAGGTAACCTAAGATAAGGTAAGATAAACTAAGATAAGATAAACTAAGCTAAAATAAACTAAGCTAAGATAAAATAAACTAAGATAAAAAAAAACTAAGCTAAAATAAACTAAGCTAAGATAAACTAAGATAAGATAAACTAAAATAAACTAAGATAAACTAAACTAAAATAAACTGAGATAAACTAAACTAAAATAAACTAAGGTAATCCAATCTAAAATAAACTAAGGTAATCCAATCTAATCTAAAATAAACTAAGGTAATCCGATCTAATCTAAGATAAACTAACCTAAAATCAGATAATATAAGATAATCTAAGATAAGATAAACTAATCTAAAGTAAGATAAAATAAACTAAGCTAAAATAAACTAAGATAAACTAAACTAAGATAAAATAAGATAAGATAAAATAAGATAAACTAAACTAAGCTAAACTAAGCTAAAATAAACTAAACTAAGATAAACTAAATTCAACTAAGATAAACTAAAATAGTCTAATCTAATCTAATATAATCTATTATTAGCAATCGAAGATGATGCTTTTGTCGGCCACCAGTGACAGAGACGATCTGGATTAGAGTGGAAATTAGATTAGGTTAGATAACTTTATTCATCCCGTATTTGGGAAATTTGGGGAAGACGAGATGGGTTTTACATTTTTTAAAAACTTTTTTATATTGATTGATTTATTATTTTTAAACATATTTTCCCAGACAAAAGTTGTTATACGGCGTACAGAATTGGATCAAAAAACCTATAAAACACGGGGAAAAAAAGGTATAAATTGACAGGTATGATAGAAGCAAGTATCCCAACCGTCAAATAACCTATTTTTACCCGTGTGCCAAAATTTCATGATCGTTCGGAGTATTGCCCATAAAAAAAGGTGGTGCGACATCCCAGGTTGAATTCTTATGACTTTTGTCAGGTTCAAGTGATTCAATGACCGCTGCGGCTTTTTCTGTCTTTACCGAAAGGATAACGCCTCCAATTTTTCTCCATGTGTGCAACGACTTACTTTCAAATGACAGGAATTCTGTGTTATTTTTTTGACCCTGCTGATAAACGGTGATGAATTTCAAGCGGGGTGTGTCGGCGCGTAGGCAGTGCACGCGAGTGGGAGTTGGCGGGCCGAAGCCCCCATTGTGCAGGAAGACCACATCCCCCGGGCTGCCTTCTCCTCGAAGCCCCCCGGCCGGCCACAACAAAGGGCAATTAAACGCCGCCGCGCTGCCAGCTGAGGGCCCGACCGCCAGCCACACTTCCACAAACAGGCCGAAGCAAAAAGGGAGAAGCAATAAAAGGCAACCTATCCAAAAAGCAAACCCCCCGGAGCCCTTCCAACCCTCCGTGATTCAAACCAGAAGGTGACGGTCCTTTTTACCATGGCCGCTAAGGCAGCGCTATTTTCGCTCATTCATATTCTTAAAAATAATAATATAAATTCTGTTAAATGCAATAATGATGCATTGGGATTTCTAGAGCAAGACTCTAAATTGCATTATTCTTTCACTCCACACTAGATGGTGGTAAGCTACTAATGTAGCCACTTGGGGCAGTCTGACAAAAGCGAGGCAGCCAATTTGTACCATTGGATCTTCTCAACAGGATCAACCAATCGTTCTCACGCTATATTAAAAGGAAGTAGAGTAACATATCTTGTCCAAGGATACATTCGAAAGCCAAATTCAATCAATACAACACCAAAGAGCTGCCAAATTTACACTAAATTAATCAATGGATGACCCGCTCAACCACCTTTGCCACTTTGTTAAAAATAAAATGTTTAAAAATGGGATCTAATACCAGATTTGTCTGTTAAAGTTGTTTTTGACAATCCAAATACTGTACTATGATTGAGTGTCAAATGAGGGCCGCAAAATACTGTTCTGTGGGCCGTAATTGGCCCCTTGGCCGCATGTTAGAGAACATTGTTTTTTATAAACGTAATAAAAAATATATTTTTTAATTACATTTTATATAAACGTAATAAAAAAATTACATTTTATATAAACGTAATAAAATAATAATAATTACATTTTATATAAACGTAATAAAAATACATTTAATATAAACGTAATAAAAAAATTACATTTGATATAAACGTAATAAAAAAATTACATTTTATATAAACGTAATGAAAAAATATTTTATTATGTTTTATATAAATGTAATAAAAATATATTTTTTTAAACTAATAATGTAGCACTATGACGATGATTAAGAATCAGACTTCTTTACCTAGTTATGTTTTTATAATTTATAACACCATTGATTATAATGTGCATATTTCAGCCAATTGTTACCACTATTTTGAGTATATACAATTGAAGTACTACTTTCAACATTAACAAATTAAATGTGTTTAACGTTGAGTTTATATTGACCCTTAAATATTTTATCAACATTTTTTTAAACCATTGCAAGCCCAACTAAGCTATTTTTCCACCATTGCAAAATTCACACCACCAATGCAAAAGCCTTGTTTTCATGAAACAAATCCATTTAAACAAAAAAAATCCAACCCATAGATTGATGCTTGAAACTAAGAATCAAATTTCTTCAGCATTTCCGACAATCTTGACCCAATAAAGATATTTCTCATCAAAACGGCTAGCATTAAAATGGCGCTTTCTTGGTAGTTAAAAAAAAGTTCCTCTTTTCACATGGATGACCCCAGCAGAGGGCAGGATTGCGGGAACCCGCCGCTAAGACGTTAAACGTTGGCTCGGGGAGCGGCGTTGACCTAAAGCCCAACCCACCCCGGCCCTGACTCGGCCCGGATTCAGCGTGGGCCGCATCGCGGTGTCTCTGGTCAGGCAGCCTGGAGCCCTTGGGCGCTGGCAAGGGGCGCGGGCGTCCGGGAGGGGCCCCCTCAAAAGCCATCTACGAGGGGCCACACCCACGCGGGGGCCATTACGGCGGAGAGGCTGTTCCCCAGGCCGCCCGATGGCCATTTTTAGCGCAGCACCAGAGAAGACCGCATGCTGCGGCTTCGGGTTAGCGGGGGGAAGGAAGGACGCTTTCTTTCTTTATTTTCACTCAAAGCAGCAAAAAGCTATGGGGAGGATTTCGACATTTGCACTCCGCTTGACTCAGCCGGCACGGACAAATTGTTCTTCTCATGCACCAGGTCGGCCCGGTCAAATCTTTTCAAATTGGGGTCCTTGCTGCTTTCAAATCAGTTGCCACAGAGGCCAATAGGTTTCGAATGATCAAACTACGTTAAAATGTACCGTATTTTCTCGCATATTAGCCGCCTCCGCGTATAAGCCGCACCCTTAAAATTGCCTTAAAATGGTTGAATTTTACAATTTCTCTCGTATAAGCCGCCCCCTGATTCACAATTTTCACCTCCATATTCGTGGTTTTAATAGGGAGTACAATGTGTTACTTTGAAGGGAAAATCTTGAGAAAAATCATCGCACATGCTATTTCTGAGATACTGTATAAATTGATTACTGGATTGCACATTCCGAAAGGGTGTTGCCTGCACATAGACAAATTCAAAAAGGAAGCAGTACAACCAGGAAGTGTGTCCGTAGCGGTCTAGTTTGTCATCCCAAGGTAAGATGGTAAGTTTTTGTTCACGTTTTATGCAAGATAGTTTTTTTCTTCTTAAATTTCATTCATAGACGTCAAAATAACTTTTGTTTAGAGTTTTATCTGTTTATCTTTTCTCTATTTTGAAATAAATGACCCTATCAGCAAGAGACAAATTAAAAAAGGAAGTCACGTGAGCAGTACAACCAGGAAATGTGTGTATTGTTTTCACCTGATGGGTTTCGATCAACCTAATCATTCCTAGATGTGAATTAAACAAATCTCGCTGCTGGTTTCAGTCTCTTTTGCACAAGCACTTGTCATTTTGTACGTTTTGTTACGCTTGGCGGACCAGTGGGAATGCGGAAAAAGGAAAAAGTTAAAAAAAATCCTTTTTGAACAGTTGGCATTCTTCTCACTGCCAATCGGTTGATGTGATGTTGTTTGCGTACATGAGCAGTACAACCAGGAAATGTGTCTGTAGCGGTCTAGTTTGTCATTCCTAGGTAAGATGGCGGCACCCTGAGCGCGCAATGGCAGGCACAAGTGAATTTTTTCCCGTTTTAAGATTTTTTTTCTTGAATTTCATTCATAGATGTCAAAATAAATTTTGTTTATTATTTTATCTGTTTATCTTCTCTCAATTTTGAAATAAATGACCGTATCAGCCGTATTGTCTTGCGTTATGACCTTGCAGTTTTGTACAGGTCTAGTAAGTCTAATTTGTGCGCATATAAGACGCACCCTTGATTCAGTCATCTTTTTTTTGCGACAAATACAGTTTATATGCGAGAAAATACGGTTGCTCAAACTGTAGTGTTGTTACTTTTAAGACCTGTCTTGGTCCTGAACATACATTTGAAAATTCTTGGGGTGATTGACTTGATGATAACTGAGAAACCACGGCTATACCAACTGAATCAATGTAGTGTGTTTCAACAGAACTATTAACTCAATTTACACTGCATTATGCAAAAATTAAATAACAAAAACTGCAATTGGCTAGCAACCAATTCAGAGTATCCCCGCCTACTTCCTACAGTTAGCACCAGCACCCCCCGCAACCCTTGTGAGGATAAGCGTCAAGGAAAATAAATGAATAAATCAACAGTTATATAGGCGTAGATATTAACATTAGCCAGATGTTAGCAACCAGAGCCACTGAATTCGCACCAGCCAAACCAACTGATAAACTCCACATTAGCATAAGCATATCATCAATATATTACCAACATCGTTTGAACTTCACCCCAGCATTTTGCTGTATTTAGATCTAATATTCTCCTAAAAAAGATGAATGAAATGAATGCAACATCAATTAAATTTCCCAAATGCGGGATGAATAAAGTTATCCAATCCAATCCAATGAAGAACACTCCACAACCACGACCCTCTGCTATACCCAAAAGTAGCTCCTCCGATATAATCCCATCAATTAATAATAATCATAATAAATCAAAGAAATATTAAGGAAACACAGCATCGCCCTAAACCGGTCGGTCAAGACAAAAAGGCAGATCACCGTTACTGGTTTCTCAGCATCCCATAAGAAAGAATTGCTTTTAGGGAACTCATGGATGCCATGTTGGGTCCTGCACAGTCTCATTTGAGGAGGCCTTATGTGGGCAGGAGCGCTGGGTGGTCTGATGAGAAGAAGTCGGGCTTCCTCTCCGCACACACATGGCGCAGCTTTAGCCTTTTTTCTGTTTATTTTGATTTTCGGGGTTTCAGGTTATAAGTAATAAAAGTCCTCTTGAGCTATATGCTTATTTTACCTCGTTTCTACAGTAAGGCCTTTTTGATTTGACGACGGTGATCTTATGGGTTTTTTTTTTCCTCCATTTTCCACCAATCTGAGCTTCTTGAACTTGACAGCCTGGCCAATTTTTGTTCATCTTGATCCCCTTTTCTCATCTTGACCAGGAAGTGGCCACACATCAGTCCCCTCCGCTCCTCCTCAAAAGGAAATACAAATCAAGCACACTTCACTTGGGTTGCGCCCAATCACTCAATAAAAAGAGTGGGTCACCCGATACTCTCGGTCACCCGACTCTTGCGGACGAGGAGATTTGACGCGCTTGAAGATCCCCTCGTGCCGCCGGCTCAATATGTCTCTGATAAATAAACGACGATTCCCCCATCCCTCGAAAAACCGCGCTCTTGCGGGCGCGAGAAGTCATCGAGTGTGAAGCTCGGAAAGATCCTCGATTAACAGGAAAGTCGCTCGAGAGGCGAAGGATTTTTTTTGTCTTGAGAGTTGTGGACCGCAGAGCCGAACGGAGTTAGCGTATTTTCTCGCATATTAGCCGCCTCCGCGTATAAGCCACACCCTTAAAATTGCCTTAAAATGGTTGAATTGTACAATTTCCCACGTATAAGCCGCCCCCCGGTTCACAATTTTCAACTCCATATTCATGGTTTTAATAGGGAGTACAAATTTGTTACTTTGAGGGGGAAATCTTAAGAAAAATCATTGCACGTGGTATTTCTGAGATACTGTATAAATCGATTTCTCGATTGTACATTCCTAAAAGGGTGTTGCCTGCACGTAGACAAATTAAAAAAGGAAGTCACGTGAGCAGTACTACTAGGAAGTGTGTCCGTAGCGGTCTAGTTTGTCATCCCTAGGTAAGATGGTAAGTTTTTATTCACGTTTTATGCGAGATACAGTTTTTTTTCTTCTTAAATTTCATTCATAGACGTCAAAATAACTTTTGTTTAGAGTTTTATCTGTTTATCTTTTCTCTATTTTGAATGAAATTACAGTATCAGCCGCATTGTCTTGCATTATGGCATTTCCTCTTTGTCACCTTGCAGTTTTGTGCATGTCAAGTCTAATTTGTGCGTGACCGGACGTTTGGTCGCCCGGACCGCGACACCCGGCGACAAAACAAGGTAAAACAACACGGTCTACGCATCAATAAAAGCCAACAATGGCCCTGAGCAGTTTCACTGAGCGGACGTGTGAGTGTAGAAGAGTTTGTATGTACATGAGTTGTCCCTTTAAGAAGCGACGTCAGTCAGGGTCTTAACAAGTTCTCCAACAAAAAAATATAAAAGTACGGGAAATTTGGAGCTTTTCTTTAGCCTAATATTTATTAGGGCATTAAGTATGACTAAATAATAATTCGCAGTTTGTATTTAGGGAATTTGAGCAACAATTTTAAATGGTATTTATCAACAACCTTCCAGGCGACCAAACGTCTGAGTACCAATTTGTGCGCATATAAGCCGTACCCTTGATTCAGTCATCATTTTTTTAGCGACAAATAAGGTATATATGCGAGAAAATACGGTACCTAACTAAGACTTTTTAGTTGTTTTAGATTATCGAAAGAAAAGTCTCGGCCATTCCTCCATCAAAAAGCCATCAAAGATAGAATTGACTGCAATCGGTTGGTAACCAATTCAGCCTCCCCATACTTGGCTGGAATATGCTCCAGCACCCCCGCAAATCCTTGTGAGGATAAGCGCTATAGTAAAATGAATGAACAAAATTATGATGGAATTTATACGATATCACCATAATGTGCCAATGAAACTCCATGCACAAACCACAACAAAAGCTTTTGGCGTTCCAAAAGAAAAATAGAAGACACTCAAGTCAAAGTACAAGTCGCAGACCCGACCCAACTATGAAAAAAAAAATGCGACTTATAGTCCAGAAAATACAGCAAACACTGGAAGAAAACCCATGCAAATTCGTGCAAAACATGTTAACTACACGCGGAAGGCCAAATATCAACTTTTAGATTCTTCCATCATACAGTAAGTGATGTGAAGTCAGTGGATAAATGCGTCCATTTTTAGGAATAAAAAAATAATAATAACAAAAAGTGAGGCCATTTGACAGATTGGGCTATTTCGGTGTTTCCAGCGTTCATAAAACGGAAGTCAATTCCAGTTAAGTTAGGGCGGAGATTGGGGGTCCTAAAGATGACTGCCGGTGGCACACGCTCCACACATGGAAACCATCACGGCGCGTATGGCGTTAAGATTTACCCGTATGAAATAAAGCAGCCCAAAAAAAGAAAGCCTCCCCGACTTTTTGGCTGGGCTCCACCGCGGAGTAATGAGCTCCCACCCAAACCTCAGCAGCAGCTGCTGTCGGGGTCTGGGGGGCACCGACTAAATGCGTACAGAAGAAGCAGATAGAAGCAACTCGTACACCCCACTTAGCCTCCGGGTTGGGAAAGATGGCATTTTTTGCTGCCTTTATTCCTATTCGTTATCAATAAAAAGAGGAGGGGGCGTGGTCAATTGGTACATTTTTCGCAGCAATGTCAGGGGTCTTAAGGGCGTGACGATGGTCACTACAGTGGACAAACATTCATAAGTTGACACTTGAGCTTCATGGTGTTTTAGGGAAAGTCATTATTTTTGGGAAGAATGTAAAATCCTTTTCTTTTCTAATTTTTAAAAAATAATTATATTGACATTTAAGAATTTTAACCATGTAAGTGACTATTTTTGGGTGACTTTGGTCAACCCGTTGGCCCCTTTTGGACCAAAATGGTTTGATTCTGGAAGAGTGCAGCTTTAATCGATCAAGCAATTTATTGTGTATTTTAATTCATGTTCTCGACTTCCATTAGCATACAACTATATGTATGTATATATATTTATATATATATATATATATATATATATATGTATATGTATGTATGCGTATATGTATGTATATATACATGTATGTATGCATATGTATATATATATATATATATTTATATGTATGTATGCGTATGTATATATATATATATATATATATATTTCAGCAACACGCTTATTTATTTATATATTTATTTATGTATTTATTTATTTATTAACTTACTTATTACCTAAATAAAATATGTATATAATATAATATAATAATATATAATATTTATAAAATGCTTTATTTATATATTTATTAATTTATATATTTATTTATTAGTTTTTATATTTATTTATTTATTAATTACCTATTTATTTATGTCTAAAATGCCTTTTCTGTGTCTGTATTCTCACCCTCTTGCTACTGAAATTTACCGAATACGGGATGAATAAAGTTATCCAATCCAATCCAATATAATGTACACAAGTAAACTATTTTTAAATCATCTTTTCAAAAAGAAAAGCAATTATTATTATTTAGAAAATTAATCATTATTATATTCTATACATATTTAAATACATGCGGTAATGAAATAAAAATAAATAAATAAATTTATCAAAAAAAGAAATACACACTGATGACCAGCCAATTAAAACTCACGGCATTAATGATGTCAATAAATAAATAAAAATAATGACTTTTCATCAAAAAATCTTTTGAAACATGGATTTAAGGGGGGCCACCAACAATAAAATTTATGACAGCAGTGCAAGACTATAAAAGTGGAAATGGCTAATTCATAATTACAGCCCTGTTGCATTCAATTCTTTTCATACCAGTGCATTAAAAAAAATGCCTCGGAGCAAGATGGAGTGCACTTGCAACACGACACGCACATATCAAGACAAGGAAACATACATGTGTTTCTCACTGGTGACACCCATGAGTTATTGTCTCGCACGGCACCCCTACCACACTCACATGTCTGGTGTAGCGGTTATCTTGAGGGTCTGACTCGACAATCCTCATTTTGATATTTGTGGGACTCAGACATCCCTGATGTAGGCACATCGTTCCAGAATTGGACGCCATTTTGGCTCCAAAATTCTTTAAAAAAATAGCCTTCACTTCTGATTTTCTGCTACATATTCATTAGTAATACAAAATAAGCTATCAAATGCTTGACGAGGTCATTTTACAAGTCAATGGTAATGTTTTCTATTCATAAAGAGCTGATATTTACAATATTTGTTTGCAAATTTGTGCTAATATTAGCTGCTAACAGCTTGTTAATGCTGGTTAGGAGGGAAAATCTATTTATGTATACAAGAAAAAAATATTTTATTGCATGAGATTGAGTAGCTATGCTAGCTATTTTATTAAAAAAATAGGAATCAAGTTTTAAATTAGCTGGAGAAATTTATTGGAAAAATTGCTGTCTTTTAGTGTAAATTTCCCACGATGCAATGCAGTCTGTGAAAAAAAACCACAGTTTTCTTGTTAAATACGATGTGCATGGTTTATAGTCCTAAAAATTATGGCATTGAGGGAAAAAAACAACATTTAAATGTCATTTTATCTGAGATTTAATTTGGTAATTGCATAAAAATATCATTTTAGGGGATATTCCACTTATTTGCCGCTTATGTAAACGTTTTCAAGCCACTTTAATGTTTTTTTCTTTTAAATTTGATCTCCAAACCTAAAATATTTACTCCAAAACAGCATGTTTTTGTATTTTTTTCCCCTAAAAACGTAAAATATCCTCCAATTCTGAAATGACCCTATAGATTTTGGTCCCAACGCCCACATAAAAAAAATATTATTTTTTACCATTCCGCGTTGGCCTCCAAAGTAAATGTCGAGGGATTTCACGCGACGGCTGAGTTGGTGTCTAAACGGATCTGCAGTACGTTTAAGTCGCTTTGATAAGTTGACGTGCTCATTTTTCTCAAGAGAACTCTTTTTCACTTTATTATGTTATAGTTGGCTCGTTGGCCGCTTCTGCCATCGGGCTTTCCATTTCGGGGTTTGTTTTCTTTGACTTAAACAAGGCCGTTACAGTTCGATTGTTTAGACAATCGCCGGGGTATAATATATCTGCCGTGTAAAAATATGACACAAGGGGCGTCTTTCAAAGTCCGAAAGGACGCTTAAAAAATAATACAAGTCATTCATTCATCTACAAAAAGGTAGCCTGGAATCCTGGCCATAAAGAAACCCCCCCACAATCGTTTCACACAGTCCAAATAAAGAGATGGTAAGCGAGCGACGCTGTCATCGCGCCACCCGTAGCGATTGTAAACGCGACGCCCGCCGGGGGTCATTTGGGTGCCCGCAGGTTCCGGTGATGGACAGCCAGATTACAGGCCGGGATGAAGACTTGTGTACGAGTACAAGGTGGTGGAACGCTACTTGTTTAGTTCAGCGTGTGGATTGACGGGCCTTCTGTCGTGAGTTTTGTCAAAGTATCTAACGAAAACGATGCCCGGGTGAGTTATTGATAATTACCATTTAAATCGTTGCTCAAATTCCCTAAATACAAACTGCAAATTACTATTTAGTCATACTTAATGCCCTAGTAATTATTAGGCTAAAGAAAAGCTCCAAATTTCCCGGACTTTTATTGTTTTTTGTTGGAGAACTTGTTAAGACCCTGACTGACGTACCTTCTTAAAGGGACAACGCATGTACATACAAACTCTTCTACACTCACACGTCGGCTAAGTGAAACTGCTCAGGGCCATTGTTTGCTTTGATTGATGCGCAGACCGTGTTGTTTTACCTTGTTTTGTCGCAGGTCTTTTGGTCGCCGGTCTTTTGGTCGTGGGTCTTTTGGTCGCCGGTCTTTTGGTCGCCCATTGTCGCGGTCGGGGCGACCAAAAGACCGGCGACCAATCGACCGCACACGAAAAATAGGAATGACCCCATCACATATTTACATGCGAGGCCAAGTCTGGGTCACCTGATACCTCAGAAATGTAATAAAAAAAGAAAAATTATCACGTATTTTTCGCATTTGAACAAAGCTAAATTGAAGCTAAGCCCAATGTAGTAGCCATTTAAAAGGGATTTTGGTAAAGTCATACCTGTCAACTGTGTGTTTTTCCTGTATTTTCTATTGTTTTTTTTATCATTTAAAATTGTGTACAACTTTTGTACGAGAAAATTATAATTTTTTAAGTACGTTTTTTTGTAAAACCGATCTTGTTTTACCCATTTCGGCTCTAATCCGGATCGTCTCGGTCACTGGTAGCAAACGAAAACATCATCGTCGACTGCTAATAATGTCATGCTTTAAGCATGATATGCATTATATTAATATAGCGTGTCAGCAAGCAATGTACCCAGACCACATGTGTCAAAGTGGCGGCCCGGGGGCCAAATCTGGCCCGCCGCATCATTTAATGTGGCCCGGGAAAGTAAATCATGAGTGCCGACTTTCTGTTTTAGGATCAAATTCAAATGAAGAGTATAGATGTATATTACATTTCCTGATTTCCCCCTTTTAAATCAATAATTGTAATTTTTTAATCCATTTTTTTGTGTTTTTAGTTCAAAAATCATTTAGTAAAATCTAAAAATATATTAAAAAAGCTAAAATAAACATTGTTTTAGATCTATAAAAAAACTGAATATTCAGGGATTTTATTCCAGTTCTTTTAATCCATTTATTAAAAAAAATCTAAATATGTCTGGCCCACGTGAAATCAAGTTGATGTTAAAGCGGCCCGCGAACCAACCCGAGTCTGACACCCTTGACACAGACAGTCAAGCCGCCACCGCCATACAGTGACATCTACAGAATTTGAATTTAGCGCACACTGATTGGGCAGCCCGTCCACTTTTTTGACTTTTAAGTGCGCCCTATGTGAGTAGATATGTGCCACGTTGCATGCGTGTGTTTTTTTTAATCGCTTAATACAGGGAATTGCAATCATTAATAAGGGGAGCAATTGAAGGGGAGCAAAAAAAGAAAAATCCGCAAAATATTTTGTTTTACACAAATAAAATAATGTTGATCCTCCAAAAGTATTTTTTCTGTCAAGATACCTTATTTTGTTGCCTGTAGAGCCTGCACCTCTTTACATGTTGAATGGTCGCCGCCAAATCAAATTGGATTGGGGTCCAATTGCCGTCACATTCGAATTCTTATCCTCTGAAAATGAGGATTTTGAGGACATCCGTTTTCTACGGCGGCCTTTTTTGGGGTCCATCTGGGATTGTCCACTGTAAAAATCACATGAAGATCGTTAGTGTTTGTCTGAAAAATCTCTGTTGATGTATTTTTGAGCGCAGGGCATCATTTAATTGTTTATAATAGCGGTTTCCAATAGTAAAGTCATGAAAGCAATGCCTTTGAAATAAAAGGAAAAAGGTCAGTCATAAAATTGGGGTTTGTCGTTTCATGTGCCATGTTTAGAAAGAGCCAGAACGCTTTGGTGAAGGGAAAATATTGTTCAAAATGAAGGGAGCAAACAGAAGACTTTTTGCGTAGTTTCCCACTAAATAAAAGGTTGTGACTAGCCGTGATTAAAAGCAGATTGGTCAGTGAATAATGAAATTAGGAACAGACAGTAGAAAAAGTTGAGAGTTGAGGTTGATTCCTGAAAATGACGAACTTCCATTTCTTCATTACAGTCTCACTATAACATCAAGAAAAAGAATAGGGAAAAAAAACTATCAATCTTAATGTATTAGCCTCTCACTTTGTCGTTATGTCAACAAAAGCCGACACTTTAAGACAAGGGTGTGAGACTCGGTTTGGTTCGCGGGCCACTTTAATGTCAACTTGATTTCACGTGGGCCGGACCATTTTAGATATATTTAGATTTTTTTATTATAAATGGATTAAAAGAACTGGATTAAAATCCCTGAATATTCTGTTTTTTATAGATCTAAAACAATGTTTATTTTAGCTTTTTTAAATATATTTTTAGATTTTACAAAATGATTTTTGAACTAAAAACACAGAAAAAATGATTAAAAAATGACAATTATTGATTTAAAAGGGGTAAAATCAGGAAATGTAATATACATCTATACTCTTCATTTAAATTTGATCCTAAAACAGAAAGTCGGCACTCATGATTTACTTTCCTGGGCCACACAAAATGATCCGGCGGGCCAGATTTGGCCCCCGGGCCACCACTTTGACACATGTGCTTTAGGAGAAGTATTTTAAAATGTAGATGGCTTCGGATTTGAAAAAGCTTTGACTTTGTCCAATGGCTATCCTTATTCTGAATTGAAACTTGATGCAAATGTAAACGACCGAAACTGAATTCCGCTCGACTCCTCAATTGAAATCATCTCCGCATTCGCACACTGCCCTTCAGAAAAAGTATCCATTGACGACTGAATGCATTCTGTCCACTAGTTTATTGATGTCCGCATTACTGGTAACCTCCATCTTCACCGCGAAATGAAGAAATGGAGCTCTTATGTTAGCCAGGTGTTTTTTTTTTTGTTATTTCTTTCTTCCTTCCATTAAAAAGCAAGTCGTCACTTCTCATGTCTGAATCCAAACGAGGCAAACGTGACTCAGATCTCCAGCCGCAAGCATTGATGCAGCATGGATGCAGCAACAAAATGGAAGCCACCATTCTTGCCTGGAGCCCCCCTTTTCTAGTCTGGCCCGTCTATGCGATCCCCAACCCCCCCACCCCAGTCCGCCACAGGCTCCCGCACACATTTCTGTTACTCGCTCTCATTTTCCGTTGACAAGCGCTCTCAATCTTTGACCACACGGTCTGGAAAAATAGCGGAGAGTCATGCTGCAAGGCAAGTCTATCCCTGACCCTGATTCCCTCTCACCACATTTCCATCAAGCAGCAAAGTCAAACACATCTCGTCGTTTGGGTTCCACCCCCCGCCGTCGTCGCAGTATTGTGAAGCTTGTTCATTTTCGCGAACTGACGACGGTGGATGGGATTGGCGGCGAGGTATATTCCGGCACTTTGCTGCAGACGCCAATTAAGAGAAGCGCGATAGAATCGAGCGGACGATGTCGAAAAAGCAAAGCGCCAAAGCTATTTTGGTGGCTGCTGGATGACCTTGCGAAGGAAGGCAGTCGATTGGCCGACAGAACTGGCGAGCGGGACTCTGATTGTCCTCACGAGAACCCAAGGCAAAAAAAACATGGCTCGAAAGTGGGGAAATGAACATAAAGTCATTCTCAAAATTTACAGTATTAAAGAATGTTACCTTACAGGGGTGGAGTCCAACGTCAAATAGTCAATTCATGTTATTAGTAATGCCTTGCTGAAGGTCCTGTAAAAATAAATGATGTGATAGGACCGGAAAAGACTGGTTTTAACTACGACTGTCCTCAAACAAAAACCTGTTCAACTGCGAACTGCCAATCAACTAGATGTATATGTACTAAGTAGAAAATGGCTGCTACTTTGATGAGCCTGTTTGTTGTGTTTACATTGCAGCAAAGCTTTTGAGTGAGAATAGCGCAGAAAATCATCTATCAGCCGCATTTTCGGCACGCCTTGCACCCTAACCCTCCATTTATATATTTATTCATTTATTTATATATTTATATAAATGTATTTATATATTTATTTATATATTTATATAAATGTATTTATATATTTATTTATATATTTATTTATATATTTATACATTTATTTATATATTTATTTATGTATTTATATATTTAAATATTTAGATATTTATTTGCTCATTTATTACCTATTTATTTAGGTACTCGGACGTTTGGTCGCCGGACGTTTGGTCGCCGGACGTTTGGTCGCCGGACGTTTGGTCGCCGGACGTTTGGTCGCCGGACGTTTGGTCGCCGGACGTTTGACAACATGACAGAGAGTTTACTGTTGAAACCAGCTCTCAAAATTATATTCATGAGAGAGAGAGAGTTTAATATCTAAATATCTACTGTTGAAACCAGCTCTCAAAATTATATTCACCCGGGCGACCAAACATCCAGGCGACCAAACGTCCGGGCGACCAAACGTCCGGTCACAATTTATTTATGTCTAAAATGCCTTTCTGTGTCTGTATTCTCACCCTCTTGCTACTGTGACAATGAAATTTCGCGAATACGGGATGAATAAAGTTATCTTATCTATTCTAATCTAATGCTAGTGCACCCTCAAGGAAAACTAACCATCGACGGGAATGTCACGGTGGAGGCGACTTTAACGTTGCTTTTTGGGGCTACATTTTGTAGAGCCAACTCTATTGTAGGGCCACAATTTAAGTACATCTTGCTCTATCTCCAGAAGCAACTGTCTAAAATTCAGCGGACCCTTGGCGGAATTGCACTGGACCTTAAGGCTTTTACTGTCCGACACTGTTACATGCTACTCTTTGTATCCAATCACCTATCTCGCCACACATTTTTATGTGTTGCCGTGCAAATAACATAAAACGCAAACTCTCAAGGGGAGATGTACTTGGGGAAAGTTTGCGTTAATATTTTCAAGCATATTTCATATACTTACTTACTTAATCCTAATCGTTGTGGGACATAAAGGCATGACGATCAGCTTCCATTCTTTCATAAATTAAGAAACAAATGAGGAAAATGACTTTGCAGGACTGTTAACTCATTGGCCAACGAGTTAACCGGCCTCAGGGAAGATCTGGCATTTACGCGAGATCTCCTCACACGAGCAAAAGAAACGGAGCTGCGTGTTGGAAATGGAGACTTTTAAACAGGCCGTTAGGAGCTTTACGCAGTTCTCTAATTATACCTCTTACTTGCCCTCATTTTGATGGCAGCCATAAAGGGTGAACACGCCAAAGATTCAGAGCAGGGCGACTCTTGTAAAGCCAGAGCCAAGTGGCTCTTTGTCGTTTTAGCCTCACCTGCCCTGTCATTTTTACTTGTGTGTAAAACATAAAATATTAACGGGGCGTTAAGGAAAAGGGGAGTTTGTTTAATGACTTCAACCTTGTTTAGTGAGGATGGAAATCCCTTCCGAATGCATTGATGAGCTTTTAAGACCATTAAATAGGTACATAAAAAAGGTTAATGATAATTAAATTTTGCAAGATTTTTTATTTATTTTGAAATGTAATTTGAAAGATCAATATTTTATTAGTACATAATGTATAAATTGGCTTATTGGGTTAAAATATCTCTCCTAAAACTGCAACTAACAGTTAGCATGCTAATAGCATTTAAGTGTTTGCATTAAGATAAGTTTGAGTTTTAGTGTGATAAATATATTAGGGACAAGACTAATTATTGAACATTTTCATGTTACTAAACATATGTAAATATGTAGGAATGTAGCTGAGGGCTAATTTTCATCTTTATTGGATTTTTTTTTTTTTAAATGTTAATCTAGGTTGTTTTAAATCTGCACAGCAAACAGTACAGTTATCATTATATTGTAATGAATTGTTGACTATATATCAAATTGCTGCTTATTATTTATTCAAGTTGAATTCTATGTCTTACTACCATACTTGCACGGACTCATATGATTTATTTAATAAGGGACAAGACAAAGTAATTCATATTTATGTTAATAAACATATGTAAATATGTAAGAATGAAGCTAATTTCCATCTTTATTGGATTTTTTTTTAAATTGTTAATCTAGCTGGTTTGAAATCTGCACGGCAACCAGTACTGTTATATTTATTTTGTAATAAATTGTTGACTATATATCAAACTGCTGCTTATTATTAATTAAAATTGAACTCTCTCCTACTACCATACTTGTATGGACTCATATGATTTATTTAATAAGGGACAAGACAAATTAATGAACATATTCATGTTAATAAACATATGTGAATATGTAATTTCCATCTTTAGTGGATTTTTATGAACATATTAATGTTAATAAACATATGTGAATATGTAATTTCTATCTTTATTGGATTTTTATGAACAGATTAATGTTAATAAACATATGTAATTTTCATCTTTAGTGGATTTTTTGAAAAAAAAAATGTAAATCAAGGTTGTTTTAAATCTGCACGGCAACCAGTACACTTATCTTAATTTTGTCATGAATTGTTGACTATATTTCAAAATCCTGCTTATTATTAATTAAATTTGAATTCCATGTCCTACTACCATACTTGTATGGACTCATACTTCAAGACAAAGCAATAAAAAATATTTTAAAAAATACCAGAAGATAATTTGAACTATTATTTTCCTGCTACGAATGTTAAACTGCTTATAATATCTATAATAAAATAGCTTTTAGCTTGTTTTCACAAACAAGACAAATTCCTACGTCCATTTTTCTGCTTCTAACACCAAGTAGCAAATGTTCAGACATCATCGTCGTAGACAAATGGACGGATTGACAGACAGCACTTGCCTTTGTTCTTCCATGGCAAGCCTTCTTGGAATGGGAAAATAAAACCGGCGAAGGTTAGCCGGAGAGCAGACTCCCAAATATAGCCGGCGTGTTCTTGTGAGGGCCAGACTCTCCCCGACGACAAGCCCAAACTCTGACCGTGCCCTGTAATTGAGGAGAAAATAAAGACAGAAATTATATGTTTATTTTTGACAACAATTTTAATCTTCTGTGCTCGCCTTCACGAAAAAATGAGACGCCCACAAGAAGGCGATGGGAATCCGTCTTTCTGACTCAAAAGTGGCCAGCTTTTTTTGGTCAGATTTTTTAACCAGCAAATGAAATAAGGCAAACAAACATAGCTTCTTAGCTGGGAAAATAACAATAAGCTTGTGTACATCTATCGGCTTCAAACACAACGTCAGGCGAAATAAAAAAAATAAAAAAATAGAACCGAGTGAATTTAAGAGCTCGCTTTTAACTCGTATTGAAACGTCGCATGGCAATTAAATGTCTTATTCTCTACTTAAGGTCTATTCAAACACAATTAAGAGTGTATACCACAGGTGTCAAAGTTAAGGACAAATCATTTTTCTGCGGCCAATGTTTTCGACAGCATTTGACGTTTCTTGGATTTTCTTCTTTCATTTGGCAGCAAATCTGAACTAACTTTTAACATACGTTATATCACAAGCCTTTTTTTTTCCCTTCGCCAAATGCCTTCTTAGCATAAACTGAATTTTTTTTTAACCTTTATAGGACACTTGTCTGCTATTGACGGCACTAAACCAGAGCCAGATTTTCTGCTTCAAATGAATTGGACGCCGATCAGCATCAATGCAATGCATTGGAGTTCAAAAATATGAAAAGGTAACCAAAAAAACAGAATTAAGAGTCTTAATTGTGTCAGAAACAGGGTGTATTTCCTTACATTCATTCATTTTTCATAACCAGTTATCCTAACTAGGATCGTTTTTATTTTGATTTTCTTTCATTTAGTTTATATCATCATTTATATTGGTTAATAAAAAAAAATCAGACACTTTTTGCAGCTTTGTCTAACAGTCCTTAGTAACAAAAACAAGGAAGTTAAAGTTCTATAGAAGTTGGATATGTGTATTTCCTTAAATTCATTCATTTTCCAAAACCGGTTATCCTCACTAGGATCGTTGGGGGGTGTATTTCAGTTTTTATTTTTATTTCATTAAAAAAAATCTGACACTTTTTGCACCTTTGTCTAATGGTCCTTAGTAACAAAAACAAGGAAGTTAAAGTTCAATATAAGTTAGATATGTGTATTTCTTTACATTCATTAATTTTCCATAACCGGTTATCCTCACTAGGATCGTTGGGAGGGTATTTCTGTTATTTAGATTTATTTAATTTAGCCTATATCATCATTTATATTGTTCATAAAAAAACTCTGACACTTTTTGCAGCGTTGTCTAATGGTCCTTAGTAACAAAAACAAGGTAGTTAAAGTTCTATAGAAGTTAGATACGTGCATTTCCTTACATTCATTCATTTTCCATAACTGGTTATCCTCACTAGGATCGTTGGGGGGGGGGGGGTGTATTTCTGTTTTTATTTTGATTTCTTTAATTTAGCCTATATCATCATTATTTATAAGACTAAAAAATGAAGAGAATCTAAATTACAAATGAAATTTCAAGACAAACTTCTTTCAAATGAGGATGAAAAATACCAAGAACAGGACGTTTTTTTCAATCAAAACAGAAATAAAACACTATTGCGAAATGTATTAACCTGTTGTGATTATTCTGCATTAAAGATACTCTTAATTTATGGTACATTGTTTGGAAAAGAAACTTATTACACGGTGAGGGAAAAAGGGACGTCGTAAAAAAATCTGACACTTTTTGCAGCGTTTTCTAAAGTTCCTTAGTAACAAAAACAAGGAAGTTAAAGTTATATTAAAGTGAAATACGCTTAGTCTTTCCTAACTATGTACACTGCCGGTGATAATTTCCCATGATGCAGCAGTTCAATCGTCATTTTTTCATCAGTCAAATGATTTTTTGTTTAACGTGATGTGATTATCTTCTTATTTTAACGACATAGTCTCATTTTTCTTAGCCCGTCTGTGCAGCTCTTGGAAACAGAAAATAAAGCCTGAAACCAGAATAATAAAAGAAAAACCTCAATCTCAAATGGTGTAGTTCTTTTTTTTCCAAAGTTGTACATATACAGTGGCGTATAAATGTGAGCCCCGATGATCCTCTGTGATTTTTCATTTCACGACTGACTGATTTTCCACTCCCCTGCAGTTAAACGTCTCCAAACATAAGACTCCGTCATTCATCATAATGGGAAAAGTGAGCCAGATAAAAGTGGATAACGGACTCTTCCCTTTGACGATCTGCGGGGTGATTGATCGCTTGGCCATTCATGCGTTTGCGTTCGGCGAGGCGGGACCGTACCCTCGTATGGACCAATCGGGGAGCGCTTCCCTTCATCCCCCAACCCCGAGCTCGGCCCCCTTTCGGGAGACCCCCGAGCCTGTAATTAGGAAGGGGGCGGGCTCCCGGAGACTCAAAACACTTCCACGCGTTGCTATCTAACTTCTTCCAAAGTGTCCCGGGACGGCGAGCTGCGACTTCCCCCGCTGCGCCTTTAAAAACTTCCTCTAGGATTTAGTTTCTCAGGGATGGCCGCATCTATTCTGGAGGTAGGGAATTTCTTTGTAAGTATGGAATCTTTTGTTTATATCAGTTCATGGTAGGACTAAATGGGATTTAATAATATAAAGCCAAGTTTGAGGTTTCATATTTTGTTACTCTAAGCTACTGTAGGAGTGACAGAGTTGTTCATTTGACATAAACAATGTGAAAAGTCTTATTTTGAAAGAGTACAGTTAAATAATGTGGAATAATTAAAAAAAAAAACTATGTAGATTTCCTTGTATAAGATCAGACAATGACTTTAAAAAATATGAATGCTAGTTTGCACATGAATGAATACGACATCATCAGAATTGAATGCGCAGTATATCGGAAAAAAGTACATTTGGGATGAAAAGTTGGGAACAAAATAAACGCTAGCCACATGACACCATATTTGAGTGGAATGAATAGCCGCCAAAATAGTCAGTTTCCGATACACATGGCAAAAAAAACGATGTATGCATAGATGCATAAATAGTCTTGACAAAAAGTCAATGTGAAAACGCACAGGAACAGTAATCATCGGGATGGATAACAAAAATTGAAATTAAACCAGCATTGCAGAGGTAACCGGATTAGTTCCATTTAAATTTTCCATGGGAGTCATCCAAAACAGTAAGCATTCAATTTGAGCAAACTGCAAAAATCGACACGGTTTCAAGTCGAGTATATCAAAAATAAAAAACCAAAAAGGGGACAGAGCGTGACCTCTACAAGCAGAAACACGTGCCGCCTGCCATAGCCTTGAGCATTTTACAAGCGCAGGAAGCGCCAGCGGTGGTGTCGGGACATGAGTTTCGTATTAGGCTTGACACTGACAGAAGCTACACAAACACACAAGCTGACATTGTATCTCCTCCCCAGGAAGAAGCGCGCTATGGCTCCAGTCCTCTGGCTATGTTAACCGCTACCTGCAACAAGTTCGGCAGCACCAGTCCAGCGACCGACTCCGCCACCCCCGGCAAGAACTGCGGCCCCGCTCCGCTCAAGAAGCCCTACGACATGACCTCCGACCTTCAGGCGGCCAAGAACGCCCGCACCGCCGACGGCAGCGGCCTGGCCGACTCCTACGGCGGCTCCTTCGCCACCGGCGGACTGCTCACGCCGACCGGAAGCCCCCCTCCGACCTCCGGCGGGGGCTACGCCTCCGAGTACAACCCTTTCGCCCACTCCTTCCCGACCTCCGTCTCCCAGGACCCGTCCTCGTTGGCGTCCAAGACCCACGCCACGGCCGACTGCCTGACCGGCGTCTACACCTCCCTGGACATGACGCACCCTTACGGCTCGTGGTACAAGGCCGGGATCCACCCGGGCATCACGGCGGCACCGGCCAACGCCGCCTCCTCCTGGTGGGACGTCCACCCAAACTCCAACTGGCTGTCGGCGAGCCAGCCCCAGTCGGACGGGGGTCTCCAGGCCTCGCTCCAACCCGTGGCGCCGCAGGCCTCCCTGAGCCCCCAGCTGCCCAGTTACGGCACCGACTTCACCACCCTGAACCCGGCCCCCTACCCTTCCCTGGGCTCGTCCTCCCACCTCCTCCAGCAGTCCCAGCACATGCTACCCCAGGACATGTACAAGCCCAAGCCGGTACCCGGCGCGGGGCTCATGGAGACTCCCATGGGGTTGAAGCCCACCAGGGGATCGGGGGGCTACGGCACGGGTTCGGCCCCCTCCAGGTCCTCCTGCGACTGCCCCAACTGCCAGGAACTGGAGCGCCTGGGGGCCTCGGCGGCCTCCCTGAGAAAGAAACCGGTGCACAGCTGCCACATCCCCGGCTGCGGGAAGGTCTACGGCAAGGCGTCCCACCTGAAAGCCCACCTGCGCTGGCACACCGGCGAGAGGCCGTTCGTGTGCAACTGGCTGTTCTGCGGTAAGCGCTTCACCCGCTCGGACGAACTGGAGCGCCACGTGCGCACCCACACGCGGGAGAAGAAGTTCACCTGCCTGCTGTGCAACAAGCGCTTCACCCGCAGTGACCACCTCTCTAAGCACCAGAAGACCCACGCCGAATCGGCGCTACAGGGGAAAACCGCCACCGCCGAGGGCGAGGCGGACCACCGGGGCGAGGAGACTGCCGAGATCAACGCCGCCAACGGAGAGCCCGTGGCGAACGGAGACGAAAAGACGGGGCTTCCAGCCGGGGTGGAGAACAGCGGTGGGCTGTTGGAGATCTAACTCCCAGACTTTGACTCCCGAATCTTTGACTCCCGAACCTTTGACTCCCGAATCTTTGTCTCCACGCGATAAAAGATTTTTTGTTGCCCCGGGACTCCAGCTGGAGACTTTGCCCCGCCTCTTAATATCCCAATTTTACCCTCGCAAGCTTGTAACTGTGCCACACGCATCATTTGTAGCGATTCCGAATTGCCGAACATGACATAAACAATAAATTCCACGCTCATACTACAGACAAACGTACATCCGCAAACCAAACCCAGATGCCGATGATTAACGATAGCCGCAGACACGTTCCGCTCTCGGAACGTTTTGGTCCGATCGACCAATCACGGCAAGGAAAAATACGAACGTCATCGAAACCTCGGGAATCTGGACTAGCGTAGAAGAACTAGAAATCGGATAAGTTTCATAAACCGACTCATTGCTCATGTCCGCCAACACTACTGTGAACGACAGATGAGATCGATGTTAAATGGGTTAGGAGCCGAGACAAATCGAACACAGGATCCAATTTCGTAAAGAATCGTTAGAATTTGTAGAATAGAGCTTCTGACAAGCAAATGATTGGAGTGACACGCAAGCATGCTAGCTAAAGAAGAACACTCGCACGTTTCTGAAGCCAGCAAACCCGTTTTTTTTTTTTTTTGGCCTTTCAAATGAGCGCAACCACTGGGGAAATTGAATCTGCACAGGCAGAAGGAAAAGCAGCTCCCGAGCCGAAGCCGCAAGACCAGAGTCGCTTCGGAGCGAGACGTTTTGGGTTAGCGTGGCGGCGGGTTTTTGACGGGGCCGTTAGCAGAGATTCGATTCGCAGCTGTACTTTGATACTTAAGTCGCTCTTCTTGAAACAATCAATGCCGTAAAAACCGACCGGGTTGTCGACGCAAAAAAAAAAAAAGCTTTTTCTTGCCTAATTTAAGTTCCCTTTTTACATAAATCGCCTAATTTATGTCTTAAATTATAAACATTGCTGGTTTTCGCGCACCTTGCAGGAAACCGAAATAGCCAGCGAGGACTGCAAGAAGAATTGAAGCCGGCCAAATATAAAAGAATAAAATGCCTTAATTTAAGACTATTTATTAGCTATAACAAGGAAGTTAAAGATGTATTTAAAGATCTTGACAATGACTATTTCTCTATATATATGTATTCTTTGTATTGTGAAGTCTTTCACAGGAATGAATTAAGGGCTACATGCTATATATTTACAACAATATATAGATGTTTTTTAGCTGTGTTTATTCGATTTTCTACATTTTTTTATTGAAACTGTAAACCGTCTTTGAAAAGAAGACAGGAAGCGCTTTGCTTTGTTTGGATGTGAAATTAAAATAAAAAAATATTGTACATAGTGAAGGGCATTGACGTGTACATGTGTGACAATGGTGCTAAAAAAAAAAGTAAAGGTATTTCAAAGTATTTCTTTGTTGACTGCATCCTTACATTTTATTTCCTGTCTTGCGTCAACACCTGACCGGCTTTTATTGTGACGGGTAGCACTCAGGTAAGCTTTTAGTGAGGGACAATAACCTCCAGTGTAGTGAACAACAATTGCAGCACTCTTAGTTTAAGAGTGGTAATTAGCAGCTAGTAGACAAGACAGAAGGGGGATTAGGACTGAGGGCAAGTGCTTGTATTGTTCACGTGCATTAACAAAAGGGATAATTAGAGCAGGATGCGAGATAACAGACTATGTGGTTGGCAAAGAAAAAATAAAAATGTAATTTGAGCTCTCAAAGCGGCTGTTGCTACGTCAGTGTTAAAAGTTGCAAGTCCAGAATAGGAGTGCCCAATTTAGTGCATATGCAGTAATTCCTCAAATATCGCGGTTAAAAATGGCCGCGACAATTGAAAAACCGTGAAGTTATTATAATGTTTTTTTCTTCAGTGCTGAGTTCTAGTAGCAAGAGTGGCTTCTGGTTACGAGTTTTAGCTTGGATTTTCATATTTTTATGAACTTTAAAAATAATAATAATAATAGCAGAAAAATTGCTAAGAAGTGAATTTGCGATAAGTGAAAAGTTGATCATCGAAGGAAGACTGTTCAGTTTTTAGAAAATGAACTGCACATCTGATTATAATAAAATATAATAAAATGATAAAAATAAAAAAATAATAATAATAAAAAATAAAAATAAAAATTGCCCCAGAAATAAATCTGTGATGTCGTGAAACCGCAAAATTTTAACCGTGAAATGGTGAGGGATTACTGTATATAATACCATATCATCCTCGGCCAATTTCTCCCCTTATTAATGATCGCAATTCCCCTTATTAAGCCAAAAAAATATACAAATGCAACGCAGCACATATTTACTCACATTGGGCGCACGTGAAAGTATAACATTTTCTTCAAAGTGTACGGCTTTCTATATTTAATTGATTTTAAAAAAGACACACTCAAAAAAATTGCAAGAAAAATAAATGGTCATTTGACAGACCAGGTCAAGCAACCTAAGATAAAAACAATTTAGCGCTTTAGACCAATGGTGTCACACTCGGGTTGGTTTGCGGGCCGCTTTAACGTCAACTTGATTTCGCGTGGACCGGACCATTTTAGATATAATATTCAGATTTTTTTTAAATAAATGGATTAAAAGAACTGGATTAAAAGAACTGGATTAAAAGCCCTGAATATTCAGTTTTGTATAGATCTAAAACAAGGTTTATTTTAGCTTTTTTAAATATATTTTTAGATTTTACAAAATGAATTTTGAACTAAAAACACAGAAAAATTGATTAAAAAATTACAATTATTGATTTAAAAGGGGGAAAATCAGGAAATGCAATATACATTGATACTCTTCATTTTAATTTGATCCTAAAACAGAAAGTCGGCACTCATGATTTACTTTCCCGGGCCACACAAAATGATGCGGCGGGCCAGATTTGGCCCCCGGGCCGCCACTTTGACACATGTGCTTTAGACGGTCTCCAATTTATTTTTTTTGTTTTGTTTTTTTACCACTGACTGATGTCTATTTTTGATAAAACAGTCATTGGATTTGACATCCAGCACTGTCAATTGCAGCTAATTAGTTAAATGACTCACCTATAAAAGGATTAATGGCGTGATGCTATTTTTGTACCATAGTTAAGGTTTCTACTTAAAGTTAGCGGTACACTTGAAGCTTTATTGGCTCGCATTTGAGAGGTTCTGGGTTTGAATCGTGATTACGGCACTTTAGCCTACAGTTTGCGCGTTCTCCCTTTACTTTTCAAGTAGTGTAGTGAAAAACAAAACAAAATTTAGCTTGAACTAATGTATTTTTTTAATTCAGTTACAATAGGAAACATTGTAATTTTCCTTCTCCAACGAACCCCCCAGAAGCCAACGGCGACTCGCCGTTGTAACATTTACACTTAGCAGGCCGCATGGTTCCAATTTGGGGCTTCTAATGAGCTGTAGTTGAGGTCAATATATATAAAACGTCCCGGGGCCGACTCTGTCATCAGGGAGCGCCGTGTTTTTTGGCGGTCTAAAGTGGGTCCGCGCTGGAGTCCGCAGAATAAAAAGCCAAGCGAGGAGGGGAGATGGAGGATGGCTTGGGCTTGGGTGTGTCAGGCCAATGAGGTGGGAAGAGTGGGGGTTTCGACAAGATGGTCAGCACCGCGGGTATTTTCTGACATTTTTCAAACACGCACGTTTCCCTCGACAGTGGCGGTGGCGGCGGCGGCGGCGGCGGCGGCCTGAGCTTTATTTTTACTCGTTTTATTTAAAACAGCCAGGAAACATTAAGTGTAAACCGTAAGGAGGAAAATAATCACGTCGGGACACACAAAGGCAAAACCACAAGGTGGATGGACACTCTTTCCATATGTTTCAGCTACGAGTGCACTTCCGCAACTTGGTTTAAAAATAAAAATGAGTTGTTATAAGAAACTAAGAGGACGTACAGTGTGCTGTTGGAACCCCAAAATATCTGTTAAACCAAGTTGTTTTAGCAATATTAGCATAGTTTTGACACTTGGAGACCAATATGAACACCTACCATAACGTGCACCGTATTTTCTTCCATATTAGCCGCCTCCGCGTATAAGCCGCACCCTCAAAATGGCCTTAAGATGGTTGAATTTTACAATTTCTCGCGTATAAGCCACCCCCTGATTCGCAATTTTCACCTCCATATTTATGGTTTTAATAGGGAGTACAAAGGTGTTACTTTGAAGGTAAAAAATGTTAAGACCTACCGTATGTATACATGTACATCTATGTGTATGTATGTATATATACGTTTATAAATAGGTATGTATGTGTATGTATGTGTGTGTGTGTGTATATATATATATATATATACGTCAGCAACACGCTTATTTATTTATATATTTATTCATGCATTTATTTTATTTATTAACTTACTTATTACCTATCTATTTATGTCTAAAATGTCTTTTTCTGTGTCTGTATTCTCACCCTCTTGCTACAGCGACAACGAAATTTCCTGAATACAGGATGAATAAAGTTATCCAATCCAATCCAATATCTTAAGAAAATTTATCGCACGTGGTATTTCTGAGCTCATGTATAAATTGATTGCGGGATTGCACATTCTTAAAGGGTGTTGCCTGCACGTAAACAAATTCAAAAAGGAAGTCATGTAAGCAGTACAACCACGAAGTGTGTCCATAGCAGTCTAGTTTGTCATCCCTAGGTAAGATGGCGGCGCCCTGAGCGAGCAAGGGCAGGCACAAGTCAGCAAGTTTTTTCACGTTTTATTCAAGATACGTTTTTTTTCTTAAATTTCATTCATAGGCATCAAAATAAATTTTGTATAGCATTTTATCTGTTTATCTTTTCTCTATTTTGAAATAAATGACCGTATCAACCGCATTGTCTTGCGCTATGGCGTTTCGTCTTTGTCAACTGACAGTTTCGTGCACGTCAAGTCTATTTTATGCGCATATAAGCCCTAACCTGGATTCAGTCATCATTTTTTTTTTCAAACTAGAATGCCTTTTAGTCCTTGTTTTTGAAATGCCAACCTTTCAGTCCCCGACACCAAAATAATAACGAATGTGTTGCTCCCCTCATTATCTAGTCTTGGTTGAATAGTCAAGTCTTTACAATAGCATTGGTGCTCTCATAGCCACAGGCACGGGTGCACACAGTCAATACCCCCACTGGTGATGGAAAGCCGGGGGTCCGCCAAGGGACAAAAGCACAGGTGTCCGCAGGTGGAATGTCGACACGCCCTACAGCCGTGAGTAACAACGAGATAAGGCTACACAGAAGAGTGGAAGGGTAAAGTGACCCCCCCACTCTGGCCCGATATGCGACGGAGCTTTAAGGGATCAACCGGAGCGATAAGAGGGGTTAAAAGGTCAAGCCGTGTGGAAGGGGATCCTTTGTTTGACGTTGGCTTATCAAATGTAGACAACGGAGAGGTTGAAAAGAGAGGAAATAAACACAATCACTTTTTGTTGTTGAGGGCAGATGCCTTAAGATACGAGCGATAGGACTCTAGTTTTTTTTAAGACGGACGAAAATGTTAAAAAAAATCAAATACAATGACATTTTCTGGGCCTTTACATGATATAAAAATGAAATAACCCACCTTGTGTATACTTGCTGTGTTTTGTGGGTTGGATGTTGGAGAGAGCAGCTGGTAAACATCTCAATATGATGCAGTAAAAGGGTCTTCCTGAAAAGGGTTAAATATTAATATAATAGCATAATAATTAAAATTCAGGCCCCAAATTTGGATAGGCGTCATTTCTAGATTGCATTTCGGGATTAAAAAAAATGACTGAAGGTAAAACTAGTTGAGTTTAGTTAGACATCATGTCACAAGACAACCGCCTTCTTTCTAATGCCACTGAATATTGAATTAAAAATATCAAAAAATGACGTCTATCCAGATGACATTCACATAAATCCCATTTTTAGTCAAGTAGGCCACAATATAAAATTTGGTAAACCAATGTGAAAGCCAGTGCTCACATTTTAGATACACAACATTAGCTGCTAATAAAAACAATATTTAATCAACATCAAAAATGGATTAGCATGATCAAATGTCAAAAAAGGACATTTTAAATTCACTTTTGTGTCCTTATGTATAATGGCAACACCTTATAATCGAGGAAAAAAATGAAAAACAAAGATGCGGGTTACTACAGTAATCCCTCGATTATCGCGTCTTCACTTCACATTGCGAATTCACAACTTTGCGATTTTTTCTACTGTTAATTATTATTATTATTTTTTAAATCATAATCAGAATTTTCAACTTTTCTGTGGGAAATCCACTACCCCAAACAGCCTGTGTAACTTATATCAAGGAGCTTTTTATATCAACATCTAAATTATTACACAAATGAAGCTTAATGTGGGTGCGCACCACCCAACATTAAACCGGCGCTCGTATATTCGACACTAATCACACACATGTCAACGCTTTTTTCGTCACTAAAGCCACTTTTAAAGTTGAAAAGAGAGCGACTCCCTCGCTGGCCAACGCGCCAAACGCGACACCAAACAGGGCCATTTTGTTTATAAGAGGTTGCCGGAGTCTTGCGGGTGTTTCCGCGCCCTTTTAAAAGATAAAGCGCTCCCCGTTTAATGGCCTCCGGATGACAAATGACTTCCAGGGAGTCCAAATGAACGGAAGGCCATTGCAACAACATGTGGCATGACATGAGACTTATGAGACTCCATGTTGAACATCCATAATTTCATTACAGTTGGCAGGAGCAGATTTGTCAATGATGCATTTCGCCGTCACTTTTTCCCTTTCGTTTCAACGTCGAATCATACTTATACGCTGACAAATGGTTCATTAATGATTTGGAATCATATTTAATGTTCTGCATTTTGACGATGATGGGAATGGTAGCATATTTTAATGAAACCATTCAGTGATATCGTCCTAAATTTTAAAGGGGGAAAAACCAGTTTAGTGACCAAAGTGACACGCAAAGAAGGAAATACTTTTCTAAAGTAGGAAATTAAAGATAAAAATGGAAATCATTATTATTTCATAATAAAACAGCAAAACAGATGCCCTATTTTAGCACTTATTCAGCTAACGACGTGTTGAGCATAAAGAGCTAACTGCAGCTAGCATAATAATTCAGACTAAAGCTTAATTATCAAGCACAAAACCTTTACACTTTACTAATGACGTGCACCCTTTAAAAACACACTATAAACTCTTCTTTTTTCTTACATTGAATTTTAAGCTCAGCTTCACAATACGCACAATGTTTTATTAGCTAGCACCCTGAACAGGCGAACATTTTTTTTAATGAACTGTATGAGGTTTGTGAGTTTGTATTTAAACAATGATAAAAAATTGTAAATTCTCTTTATAAAAAGGTCTGAATTCATAACTTTGCCACCTGAAGTGGAATTTGTTCTGTTTATGTAGCTTTGCTAACTGTTAGCATAATTCTGGGAGCAGCTATTAGCTAAATGCAATAACTATTGATTAAATTAATCGGTGCCAGTGTTAAAAAATGTAACAATTGTACTTACTCTATTTATTCGGATATAATCCGTTCCCGCGTATAAGCCGCACCCCTAAAATTGCCTTAAAATCATTGAATTTTACAATTACTCGCGCCTAAGCCGCCCCCTGATTCACAATTTTCCCCTTCATATTCACGGTTTTAATAGGAAGCACAAATGTGTTACTTTAAAAGAAAGATCTTAAGAAAATATAAGATACTACATGAATCAAAAGCACATAATTAGGGTCAAAAATCATAAGAAAGTTAGTAATTTATCCAGTAATGGTTGTTTTCTTACTGCAAAACAGAAAATAACCAACAAATAGTAAATGTTACTTTGCCGACATCTATTGGTGAAAAAGAGGATAGCAAGTCTTGTGCGCATATAAGCCGTACCCTTAATTCAGTCATTTTTTAAAGTTACAAATGCGGCTTATATGTGAGAAAATACGGTAAGTGTCCTCTTGTGAGGCACTACTGTATTGCAGTGTGTAATTTAACCACATGACATTTCCCCTAATGTGTTGCATGACTTCATCATTTTCTTTATCTCCATTCATAATGTTTATTCAATTTTGAGACTCCCTCTTCTCTCATCCCTCCCTTCAAGGCAGCTTCATGGTTGGAAAAACACTTAGGCCCTTTTTTTGGCCCATTCTAAGGTAATATTCTTACAGCACAGCCATAAAATGTTCTTTCCTTCTCCAAAAACCAAAAAAAAAAAAAAACAGAAAGACGAAACTTGTACTATCTAGACTGGATTCTGAGTCAACCGAAAATGTTTCTTGGAACATTTCAAGAGTGAGGATATTTTAAGAGGACGGTTGATGGATGAAGAAATATGAAGTTATTGTAGTTGAGAAACTTGTAGTTAAAAAATCTAAGATGCAAGAAATGTCCAGAAAAGCTGACTTGAACAGCAGATTTTTATTCGGGTCAGCAGCAAATGTAGAAGGATTTTGAATATACTAATATATATATATATATATATATATATATATATATATATATATATATATATATATATATATATATATATATATATATATATATATATATATATATATATATATATATATATATATATATACACATATATACATATATATATACATATATATATATATATATAATACATACATATATATATATATATATATATATATATATATATATACATATATATATACATATATATATATATATATATACTTTTGCAACAATATGATCTACTATATTATTTTCAGATTTATTCAACCATTTTTTTTCATTGCTATGTACAGTTGTACATATATGAAAGATGGAAAATGACTTTTTGACATTTTTTACAGTGCAAAAAGTTGGTATTTAAACGGGGGTGTCTAGATTTTTTATTTCCACTAAACATATGCGAAAATGACTTTTTGACATTTTTTACAGTGCAAAAAGTTGATATTTAAACAGGGTGTCTAGATTTTTTATTTCCACTAAATATATGTGAAAATGACAAGGTGGAAAATGACTTTTTGACATTTTTTACAGTGCAAAAAGTTGGAATTTGAACAGGGGTGTGTCATTTTTTTATTTCCACTAAACATATGCGATCTCTCTTTTAAGTTGACTGAACTTTGAACTTTTCCTTACCACAGCCGCCGCCGCACATGGGAATTAGCTAGCAAGCTAAATCTGGCACGTAGCATCACTACTTTTTAAAACTACACGGTCCCTGAGAAATAAACAAATAAACAAACTTTTTTTTTTTTTAAAGACAACAGACGGTGGTTTGGAGCATTTTGGGGGTCGGGTGACGGGGGAGAAAGTCCAATTCTGGAACGGGAGCAACGCGGTTGGTTGGCTTGGCAAAGCTTTGGTGGAGACGAGTGTGGTGGTTCTGAAGTCCTCCAGCGCGAGGAGGCGCCAGTGTGTCCGGCGGGGGCCCGGACCATGAGCAAGCCTCAACCCCCCCCTTAGAGCCATGGCCGCAACCTCCCCCCCCCCCCCACCGTCAGGCCTTGCCACCGACCGGGCCCTCCAGCCACTGACAGCTTGTGCTTCGCTATGTTTATTTAATATTCACGAGAAATTGAAATATCTTTTGCGGCCGACGCGAGGCGCACACAATGACTAGCCACTCTCCGTACGTATACGCACGCGCTGACACGCATTGCTGCTCTGCGATGTATAAATAAATAAGCTCGGGTAATAACGTTCTCTTGATCTGCGGCCAAGAATAGGATTGGAGAAAATCATTTTCGAATGGAGTGACAACGTGTGTTGCCTCACAATGCGATACATCTCCTTCGATATTATATTCGCCGGCACGCAACTTGCTGAAACTGAGGTTTTTATTGCCTTTTTGGGGGGATTTGGGGGTTCACTGCAAGGCCCATTTTTATACCAGTACCTCCATTCCTACATTGAACTGAAAGCAAGCATTGCCACCAATAGGCCATGTCACTCCTTAGCTTAGCATCGTAAAGCTAGTTAGGAAGTATAATGTACAGTGCACACTACTACGTTATGAACATTTGCTAACATGTTAATACTAGCCGAAAAATCATTTACCGGTACGCCCACAAAAATGTACAGTAGCAGTAAGAAGGCTAATGTACAGGGTACAGTACATTAATTACATTTGATAGGAGTGTATGGGAGGTTTACACATTGGGAGAGGGAATAATACTGGTGTGGGAAAAGTTCTAATGTTACATATAAATGGTTCGTACTTAGTGGAAATTCACTTAATGCGGGTGCTTGTCGAAAAGATGACCTGCGAAAATTGAGGGAATACTGTAATGACAAGAATTGGCCTTTTGAAATGACAGTGCAAGTGACAAACGCCCTCTTGTGGAATTGGAATCTTCAAATCAGATGAAGTCTAAATTGCCATATTTTCTCGCATATAAGCCGTGTTTGTAACAAAAAAAATGATGACTGAATCAAGGGTACGGCTTATATGTGCACAAGACTTGCTATACTATTTTTCACTAGTAGATGTCGGCAAAGTAACATTGACTATTTGTTGGTTATTTTCTGTTTTGCAGTAAGAAAACAACCATTACTGGATAAATTAATTCCTAATGATATTAACCCTAATAATGTGCTTTTGATTCATACAGTCTCTCAGAAATATGATTTTTCTTAAGATTTTCCCTTCAAAGTAACACAGTTGTACTCCCTATTAAAACCATGAATATGGATGTGAAAATTATGAATCGGGGGTGGCTTATACGCAAGAAATTGTAAAATTCAACGATTTTAAGGCAATTTTAAGGGACTTTTTTCAATCAAGTACAAGCTAGCGTAACTTAGTCTTATAACAACTTTTACTATAGTTTTTCTTGTAACGTGTTAACTACCCCGTCTCTCGATTCAAGCATGTAATTTCAAAACGGTCAAGTCAGAATATTTTAGTTAGTCTATTGACAAGATTGGATCTCATGTCCCTTTTTTTCTGGAATACTTCAAAAGCTCTTTGCGGAATACTTGACGTGGCCCCGCCCCCCCCAAAAAATCTATCTCCACATTTGAGCCTCCTGAAATAGATCTATCATTCCACCACGTGTGGAAAGACCAAGTGATCAAAAATTCCGTGGTACTAAACAAAATGGGATTTCTGCAAATGACGTCTATCGCCGTCGCTAAATTCAAACCGTCGCACAATGCTGTTAAGATATTTAGCAAGTCTGAGTATGTTTTAACTGAAAAGTCTTCCTCTCAACGCCCGTTTTCGACTGCGATTATTAGAAAAGCAATTCCTTTCGACGCAAATCCCTTAAACAGCCTTGGTTTTTGGGGGTTCGCACCCCCCACCTCCCGTCTCCTCGCCCCTCAAACAGCCACCAACCACGGCCGCTGCCAAAAATAATACGGGAGCGCCACTCGAACCCCGAGCCCGGCCGCAAGCGTCGTTGGGCCGCAAAAAGAGGGATCAAAACACACACAAAAAAGGAAACACATTGAAGGGGGATGGGAAGGGGAGGGGGCGATATCTGCTGATGATTTTGGCAACAAAAAGGAAGCAGACGTCTTGGTGCAACAGCCCGAGAAAAAAAAGCGCGTGCGTTCTGGATGAAGCAAAGCATTTATTGCTGATCTCATTTGCTGGCCGATCTAACCGCCACCCAATAAAAACAGGCGAGCCGGCCAGCAAATTAAGCCCGGGTGAAACACGAGCGTACGAGTGGAACGATTAGCGAAAAAGGATAAATAACGAGCGGTTTGACTCCCGTAAGGGCCGCCGGATTTCACGGCTGGTTCCTTTTCGCTGTAGCGCTTGGCAGAGCGCGCGTGTGGCGCGCCGACGCTGACGGATAAAGCCGTCAGAAAAGCCAAGCGCCGTTTTCGACGGTGTCGCGGGATTAATTTGCCCCGGACCGCAAGGGTAAAAAAAAAAAAAAAAAGAGGGAAAAGCGGAAAAATTTCAGCGGAGATATTTCGTGGAAACGCTGCTACGACAGTTGGGCCGCCGCCGTTGGCGAATTTGTGGGAATTTTTGTGGACAAATGGGTCCAAAGTATTGAAATTGAAAGGGGGAAAATAATACAACATTGGACTAGTTGTGTATGTAATCAATAAATCAGAGCCTGCTGGGCCAAAAATGACCATGAACTAGATTTTTGGACATATCCACAATTTAGTTTACAAGTGATTCCGACCGCCGACACACGGAGAGAGGTGATTGGCGGCCAATTGGCGAGAAGAAACGTTTCTAGCTCCGCCCCTTTTCCAAGTATTGACAATCTGATGGAGGAGCACCAAGAGGAGTGAGGTTGACCTTTGACATTGGAAGGAAAATAAGAGATGGTTTACTCATCTCATCTCATTTTTTTGAATTGCTTTATCCTCACTAGGGTGGCAGGGGGTGCTGGAGCATCTCCCAGGTGAATAAGGGCCAGCCAATCGCAGGGCAAGAGGAGACGGACAACCATTCGCACTCACACTGGTACCTAGGGGCAATTTTAGAGTGTCCAATCAGCCTACCATGCATGTTTTTGGAATGTGGGAGGAAACCGGAGTACCCGGAGAAAACCCACGCAAGCCCGGGGAGAACATGCAAACTCCACAGAGATTTTTTTATTGCATGTTTTTGTAGCTTGCGTCATTCAAAGCAGGTTTTTTTCCTATTAATTGGTGCAGCTAAGAGGCATATGACATAGGTAAACGCATGTAAATAGTACAACCCCCCCCCCCCCCCAAAAAGAAATATATGTGTACATTAAAAATTCTGAAACAAATGTTACATTATGTTACTTTTCATTACAGTGTGATTATGTGTTTTCAGAAAACTTCTTTTTTAAGTTATGGCAACCCATTGAATTTCTGAACCCGCTGTTATGAAAAATAAGAAAAAAATGTTTGTTTTTTGCAAATAAGTAATGTCTATTGTAATCAGAAATCATATATTTTTCTGACATTTTATTTCATTGCCATCATGTCAATCAAGCAAGGTTGAAAATTCTGTAATATTATCAGTAGTAATGGTACCCGGCTCCCTCTTGTGGTAAATTTCTACATTTACACTCTATAATATACTTTTAGGTACTTCACGTTAATTTTGCAGCACAGTAACGTTAAATTATAGCTCAGTTGTAGTTAACGCGTAAAATACACTTGCATGAACTCTTTACGCCCCAAACATTTATTGATGCACCTTTTATATTTAAATTGTACACGCAATTCGAATCATTCCTATATTTAAATCTTTTGCTAAATGACACAATGACAGATTTCGAGTGCACGTGAAGTGGTCTTTGGTCTTGGAGATAAACGTGCTTGTCATTTAGCGATCTTAATTTTGCTTAAAAACGATGAGTGATGAAGAAATGTCACAATTTTCAGAAAACCATAATTACATCCCAATTATTTTCCGTCAATTTTAGACTCTAAACTACTGCAATTGAAGAGAAATTGCTGTAAAATCGTTATCGACCTTCACTCGCCAAACATTTTGCACCTGTGCACCATGACAAACACAAATCAAGAACTGTATTTCTATCGATCTAGCTCCATATCGACAATAAATAACAGGCAAATTTAAACTGTTCCACTTTCTAAATTAGTTAGCATGTTTTAAGGTAGTTGGAGACAGTTATATTGACATTTTTAACCAAAACGTGCTTCTGACTCACCAGCAGTCATCCATCGCTGAGTATCAAGCTGAAGAAAAGACTGACCAATCAGAAAAACAAACAAAATCCTCTGACCAATCAGAACTCTGCAACGGCGCAGACGCTCTTACGTCATATTCATGCGGCATCACAACACTGCCGCGAAGGGAAAAGAAGATCGGTTACGTGTTTACATGTTTCAAGGAAAAACACATCTAATGAAAGGAAGTGCTTGGTGGGGGGCTTGCCATCCGAATCCTACAGGCTGTCCGTCTGAAATAGGGAATGAACGACGAGACAGCCTCGGACAGCTGGAATACGAACTCCGGGTGCTCCAGGTGATAACTGCATTTGAGCTAAGCTATCTTAGCATGAGGGCAGGACATTGATATTTTAGCAATATAATTGCCTCATCTCATCTCATTTTCTGATCCGCTTGATCCTCACTAGGGTCGCGGGGGGTGCTGGAGCCTATCCCAGCTGACTTCGGGCCGGAGGCGTTGGACACCGTGAATTGGTGGCCAGCCAATCGCAGGGCACAAAGAGACAAACAACCATTGACGCTCACATTCCTACCTACGGGAAATTTAGTGTCCAATCAGCTAGCTAGCATTTTCCTAACTTCTCAAATCTGCTTATTCTTGGCATAAATTTACTTCTTTTTTGCATCCTTAAATCTTCTCCCTCTGTGGAATGAGCATTCTTGGTTCTAATCTCAAGATCTGTATAAACTAATACATATAAAACCTGTATAGCAATGGTGGCTTTATTCTGTATCACATGATGGTCGTGATCTTCTACCCAGTATTGAGCAAATGCTGGCAGTGAATCCCGGAAAGACGCCAATTAGTCTGCTGCAGGAGTATGGAACGCGGATAGGAAAGACCCCCGTGTACGACCTGCTGAAGGCCGAGGGACAGGCTCACCAGCCTAACTTCACGTTCCGCGTTTCCGTGGGAGAAATCAGCTGCACGGGGCAAGGCCCCAGCAAGAAAGCGGCCAAGCACAAAGCGGCCGAGGCGTCCCTGAAGATGCTCAAGGGGACCCTGGCAGAAGCCATAGCTCTTAGCGTTGAAGGAGACGCCTTACCAAGTGTTGACGCTCCTGTGGATGAAGACAGGTCAGTCACATTGCACAGGTTTCAACCCAAAACTAAGGCAAAATTGCAACATTTTGGGTCTTCTTTGCAGCTCCCCATGTGAGATGAAGACTTTAAGCACTTCACAGCAATCGGAATGCAACCCTGTTGGAGCTCTTCAGGTTTATTCTTTCTCCCAATTGAGCATATTCATGTAAAATGATCATTTTAAACACTTGTATTTTGATGTTTACATGCCAGGAACTAGTGGTCCAGAAGGGATGGCGTCTTCCAGAGTACACAGTGACGCAAGAGTCAGGGCCTGCACATCGCAAGGAATTCACCATGACCTGCAAAGTGGAGAAATTTATGGAAATAGGTACCTAAACACCATTTGGATTTTAAGGTGTGCAAACATTGGGTGTTAATAAAAGAATGTTGTATTCTGCAACAGGAAGTGGTACGTCCAAAAAGCTGGCTAAGAGAAACGCGGCCGCCAAAATGCTCGCGCGGATACACGACGTCCCGGTGGACCTGAAGACCACCATCGACGCAGACGTCGAAGAGGACACGTTCAGTATGGTGAAGGACTCTTGTTTCTGGTTCACGGTTTTCTTTGATACAAGTTAAAGAAAAAAAACGCCTACAGTAATCCCTCGATTATCGCTAATTCACTACTTAGCGATTTTTTTCCGCTATTAATTTTTTTTTACTTTAATTATCTTTTTTTTTCCTTAAAAATGTGAAAATCCATGCTGAAACTCATAAGGGAAAACTAAAAAAAATCGATTATTGCGGCCATGTCTAGTCGACATTAACCGCGATATTCTGCCCTCACTGGAAGACATTGCCAGCCCTCGTTACCTCAGCAGAGCCAGGAACATCATCAGGGACCCATACCACCCTGGTCACAATCTGTTCCAGCTGCTGCCCTCTGGCAGACGCTAGCGCCAGCGGGGGGGGCAGTACATGCCCTTGTTATTCCTAAATGAATGTTATCTGTAACGGGCCGTATATGGCCCGCGGGCTGAGGTTGAAAAACATGTACACACACGATCCGGGGGCGGGGCGAGCGCTTCGGCGAAACGTCCGTTCAGTGAACTGTCCGTCGGCGAATCGTCCGGTCACGTCCGATTATTATATTCGAGGGATTACTGTAATATGTTCTAACTAAGGTTGAACAACTACATTTTTAGAGGTTAGATTTTCTCTGGTTTAATGATGTATTCTGCCCCACAGCACGCAGGAAGCAGGTCCGAGTCGAGCAAGAGTAAAGGCTATAGCTGCACGTGGGACACGCTAAGGAACTCGGCCGGCGAGAAGATCCTTCAGCTCCGCGCTCAGCCCCTGGGCCTGCCCCCGGACTCCGACTTCTGCTCGCTGCTCGAAGACCTGTCGGTGGAGCAGTCCTTTGAAATCAGCTACCTTGATTTAGGTAGTCCTTTCCTTTGAGTCTTTAAAAGTAGACACCAAAGAGCGATTTTTTTTAAGACAATGTGTCATTGTGTCCACATTGATGGGATTCTCATCTTTTGGTTTCAGAGGAACGCAGTCTCAGCGGCTGGTGCCAGTGCCTGGTGGAGTTGTCCACGCAGCCAATCACCGTATGCCACGGATTCGCCATGAGCGTCGAGGACGCTCGCGCCAACGCAGCCCACAATGCATTGCAGTACCTCAAAATCATGGCTGGGGCAAAGTGACAGTCCTGGATGACACAAAAAACAAAGAAACATCAAAATACCTCCAAGTTTTACACGAGAATGAACTGAAAAAGAAGCGCCCGATCACGTGGAATTGCTGAAAGACTGAAATTTCCCGTTTTTCTTACTTCACATTCCGTTAAAATAAGGAAATATTCCATTCCAATTCCACAAATGCATCAAAGAACTTTTCAGTGAAGTAAAAAAAGCGCATACAAAATACATTGATGAATGAATGCTTTAAGACTACCCTGTTTTTTAAAAAGTAGCCTTTTTTTCCTGTTTTAATAATCTGTAAGATTTAACATCCTATGACATAGCATCACATTTTTGGTTCTGAAAGACTACAATGTTAAATTTTGGACTACAAGGGCCTGGCGTCCACTTATGATGACATCATTTCCCCCCAGAAACTACATGTAAAAAAAAAAAAGATAATTCTTTGTTTTGACACTCATTTGAAGCCGGATTATAGCCTAAATATCAAAGAGAAAATAAAAATGCATCCCTTAAGTAGAATCCTTGATGAATGACAATTTAGAAAATGTGGTATATTCCTAATAATACCACCCACTTAATCATAATCAAATTCATAACTTGGCAGTGTTACAATAAAAATACCTCAGTGTGATATTTGTAAACTTTTTTGTGTGTTTTGACTCCGCCAGAATTTTGTCACAACCTTGTATATATTTGACATTTTGGAGAATTAAATTACAGTGTTTTCTTGTTTCTGTTGAGACTTATTTTTAATTATTAAAAAAAAAAGTATTTTGTCTAAAAAATGTTTATTCTATTCACAAAATAAAACAATTTATTTTCTTAGTATGTACTGTTGATATTTTGAGGGGGAAATGTTACAAATACTGCATGTTTTTTTTAACTAATCAAATCTTTACCATTTTTAGAATTAAAGAAAAAATAATTACAGTTTGTTAAATGTTGAGGTTTGAATATTTGTACAAAGCAAAAAAAATCTTCAACAAACCAATTTCGAAAACAAACGTACTTTTAACATGTTTACACATTCTACCTGCTAAAATAACGGTTTTAAATATTTCTGGGAAAAAAAATTGAAATTGAAACACCTTAAATGGTTAAACCTGAATGTCTTTCATGTTCTGCAATTCGTGTGCTGTCACCTTTTAATTGTCGTCAGGCGCAATATTGCTGTTTTTTCTTCATTGAAGTTTAATCGTCTTTTTTTTTTCCTGAAGAAAGACTCATATTTCTTCATCCGTGAATCCACTACTGTCTGACTGCGTGCTATTGGCTAAATCTCCCCTACACACACCAGAACACACACAAACGTTAGCATTTGTGATTTGTAATCCAATTAGATGAGCATTCCAAAACCTACCTTTGTGTTGTCTCATTGGTGTCCCTCTTTCTGTCCTTTTTTTCCACTGTACTATAAACCTATTGGAAACACACGTCAAAATTGTGATCACTAAAACTCGTAAATGTCTACTAACCTCTTCCAAGTTAAACGTCTTGCAATTTTCGCCGTACTCAAATCCGTCCGAGTCGTAACAGTCTTCTGAAGGGTAGGTCTGGCCCAGAACTGATTGGGGGAACTGGTTTTGACCTCCAAAGTCCAAGTCTTTGCTGCCCATCTTCGAAAAGACTGGATCGATGAGCTCGTTGGCTGCCGTGGCTAACGGTTTTGAACCATCCTCTGTTAAACCGCTGTGAATTGGCTCGGGAGGACTTTCTAGGACGGCTCGCGACACAACTTGAGTTGGTCTCCCGTCCCCAGAATCGAGGGTCCCGGTACTGTCGGGCAAGCGGGACCTTTCCCCGGTTGAGGCGTAGAGGCACATATGGGAGACAGACGGCGTCCTTCAGCCTCCCGACCCGGCTCTTCCCGTCGCTTCTGGCGCTCGCGGGCGCCGACGACACGGTGAAGGTGAACTTTGGCGCCCCCAGTTTTCGGAGGGGCGTGCGGGACACGTGCGAGTACAGCGAGCAGAAGGCGTTGGCCATGGCGGTCAGTGCTTGGACTTGTCTGAAACGACCTGCGGGAAACACCAGGTGGAATTGGCGGGTGGATAAAGGATGAAGCCATGTCGATTGCTGGCGTGACCGGGCGTTTTGTTGAACGGACGTTTGGTCGACGGACAGTTGGTCGAACGGACGTTGCGTCGAACGGACGTTTCGTCGAACGGACGTTTCGTCGAACGGACGTTCGGATCGACGGATTTGCCGCTGGACATTTCGTCGAACGGACAATTCGTCGCCGGATTCGCTCGCTCTCAAAAGTATAATCGAGAGAGAGAGAGAGAGAGAGAGAGAGGTAGAGAGAGAAGTAGAGAGAGAAAGAGAAAGAGAGAGAGAAAGAGAGAGAGAAAAAGAGAGAGAGATAGAGAGAGAGAGAGAGAGAGAGAGAGAGAGATAGAGAGAGAGAGAGAGAGAGAGAGAGAGAGAGAGAGAGAGAGAGAGAGAGAGAGAGAGAGAGAGAGAGAGAGAGAGAGAGAGACAGAGGGAGAGAGAGAGAGAGCGAGAGAGAGAGCGAGAGAGAGCGAGAGAGCGAGAGAGAGCGAGAGAGCGAGAGAGCGAGAGAGAGGGGGTCTCTCTCTCTCTCTCTCTCTCTCTCTTTCTATCTCTCTCATGATTATAATTTTGAGAGCGAGCGAATCCGGCAACGAATTGTCCGTTCGACGAAATGTCCAGCGGCGAATCCGTCGACCAAACGTCCGTTCGACCAAATGTCCGGGGACGAAGTATCCGCCGGCGAAACGTCCGGGTCCGATTGCTGGAGACTCACTCGCAATGCTGAAGCTGGGGTCCTCCTCGCGAATCCGTCGGACCTGCGAGTCCAGGAAAAGGCGGAAGTTGATACCCCGGGCTTGAGAGGGGGAGGAGAGGAAGCGAAGCGGGATGCGAACGGTGAGCTCCTGGACGTCGTGGCCGAAACCCAACTGCCACAAAATCTCTTCCGCGTCCTCCCACCGTGACTGGAGAAGCTCTGGAACCCTGAAAAAGAAATGAAAGGATGTTCCGAAAGAATGGATTGAAATAGTTGGAAATATCTTGAATGGAACGACTTGCTGGCGACGTCGTTGTACATTTCGTTGCTGGCGGCGTGCATGGCGAGTCTTCGGTGGTGGTGGGAAAGAGAATACAACAAACCACAGAAGAAAACAAGGACAGATTTAGTTCAACCGAAGCAGAACGGACAATTAGATGAAAGCAATACGAAAAACATTTCTCACTCACCGCATTTGGAACGTAGCATCTCCGCTGTTTAACGTCGAATCTGAAATGTATTTTGGTATGCAAAAAAAGGAAGGAATGTCAACGTGTGTCTGTAAGATAAGTCGTAGACATGCGTGTGTGTGGCTTTAATATTCTATTTTAGATACTAACAGCTGAATTGTATTACTCTTCTCATAGTATCAGATGTTTGTTGTCGTCAATGGCACTGAAAACAATGATCATTTATTTGCTAATAATAGCAAAAAAAGAGTCATTCATGACCCCCTCCAGAGTTTAGATATACCCACAGATGCCACAAAATTGCAGTGGAGGCCATTTTGTGTCTAAATGAGAAGCTAAACTCATTCAAAGTGCTTCCTTGGCACCAATATGAAAGAACTGGGAGTTTTTCAGCAAATACCAGAGAATAATTTATCGTGGGTGAAATCCATGAGAAATTCATTTCACAAATGGCAATTCCGCACGAGGTGGAAGTTCACCGTTTGCGCGAACCGGTCTGAAATCGCTAGCATCTACGAGCTACCGTATGTAGCACTCGAAATCGATAAAAAACTTTAATGAGATTATTGTATGAATTATCTGCATGAGTGCTTGGGGCAAACAGGATTTGAATTTTCTGAAATACTTTTAAATTTGCGGCACAATGTGACAACTTGTACGTACCTAAACTCCAAAGACTTGCGCTTTGCGAGCAGGGTTTCGACCTGCAATACAATACACACTTTCACATCTTGGCTCATCAGTGTATTGCATTAACACACACTGTCAGTGTTGTGAAATGTTTCTTATGGTCGCCGGGTTCGTTCCCTCTTATGAGAGGGAGTGAGACAGAGTTTACTGTTGAAAGCGAGCAACCAGGTAATCTCTCATTCTCAAAATTATAATCATGAGAGAGAGCATTAATATCAAAATATCGCTCGCTCCCGGCAGATCTCTTGGCGTGTGTGTACAGACGCTCCCCTACTTACGAACATACGGTACATACAAACATGTCTGCAAATTGCGTTTATGTCGAAAAATGTTCGAAAGTTCGATTTTGTTGCGTAAGTGCGTGACGTATCGCCAGTGCGCAAAGAACCTTTTTCATTTTTATCATGAAATATCTCGTGCAGCCATTATTCAATATAGTTGGTGAAAAGCGAAAGGCTCTAGTGAGGGAGGTGCAAGGAAGAGGCAAGCCATTTCATTTAAAACGAGTGGCAATAATAACGAAGCTTGATGCGCGTGAGAGTGGTGATTGTTTCACGGGCATACAAGTTGAATCGTTCGACCGTCAGTACCATTTATAAACAGAAAGATCGAGCAGCAGGACCCAAATATTGAACGTTGCACAAAGTTTGCAAATCAATTGAATGATGCCATACAGTGCTACCGCATCATTTATGATGAAAAAAAGAATAAAACTGTGCAATCGTTGTTAGATCGCTTCTTTCGGCCACTTTCTAATACATAAATCTCTCTATCTCTCTCTCTATACAGTACTGTACATATTCTCTCCATTTTATTAAATGTTTTTTTCAGTACAAACCAATGTGTGTTACTTATACAAGCCTTAAACATACAAATGCACTTATATCAACCTTCAATATACTTATATAGGCCTTAAACATAAATTATAATACAAAATATAGAACTGAATCAACTTACAAACAAATTCAACTTATGAACAATCGCTCGGAACCTAACTCGTTCGTAAGTAGGGGAGCGTCTGTATTGTCATGTTGTCCCAATACATTTGAATTAATTTAAAAGAATAACTGGATATAATTAGCTTATAACTATCTGTTCATTTCAACAAGTGAGTTGCACGAAAGCTATCAAAAGGCCATTGTTGGAAAACCCAAATTATGCCTTCACCTCACTGCACCCATCTGCAATATTTGACATCAAAGATTGACTAAAAGTTTGACAATTGACAATGAAGCTTGTAAAATTGAGAGGAAAAAAGGGGGAGTGAACTCACCCACGGTTCTGGAGATATAGCTCTGTATTTCCTGCGAAGCATACTGGAAAATGACTCACTCATAATATGAACTTTCAATAGGGGAATAAACTTTGTGACACTGACCGTCTGCAAAAACGTCGTCGTCATCGTCGGTAGCGGCGGCTAATGATTCTGAGGAGCTGCAATGAGTTTCCACTTCTTCCAGGTTGGACCACTGTTGGTTTCTGGTGGCCCAAGTTCGCCATCTAGCAGCGGAAGACAGGCTTTCCATGGCTGGAGGCAGAACGGTTGATGTCAGTCAGCCTTGTCAACAGAACAGGAGCCTCAGACTATTTGAATAAACAATTCTGAAAAGACCATCCCACTAAATAAAGTGAACTCATTTAAACCCCTGTGGATTTAACAACCATTTGATGTCTTAGATCACATGTGTCAAAGTGGCGGCCCGGGGGCCAAATCTGGCCCACCGCATCATTTTGTGTGGCCCGGGAGTGCCGACTTTCTGTTTTAGGATCAAATTAAAATCAAGAGTATAGATGGATATTACATTTCCTGATTTTCCCCCTTTTAAATCAATAATTGTATTTTTTTTATCCATTTTTTCTGTGTTTTTAGTTCAAAAATCATTTTGTAAAATCTAAAAATATATAAAAAAAGCTAAAATAAACATTGTTTTAGATCTATTAAAAAATGAATATTCAGGGATTTTAATCCAGTTCTTTTAATCCATTTCAAAAAAAAATATCTAAATATTATATCTAAAATGGTCCGGCCCACGTGAAATCAAGTTGACGTTAAAGCAACCCGCGAACCAACCCGAGTCTGACACCCGTGTCTTAGATTAATTACGCTAGCCTGTATGCTTTTGTAAAGTGTGATAAAGCTAGAGTCGCTCACGCAAGACTGGAGGAGAATAAACAAATTTGTGATCTGCAAAACCTCAGAATTTTGTCTCATGCGCACGATCCAAAAATGCAAAGATTTAAGATCCAAATTGTTTTTGGAAAAATATTTATTTGAAAATCTACCTATGTACATGATTGATATAACTATGTTAAAAGCGGCCTGTCTTTTGTAAAATGGCTGCTCAAACATTTGAAGAGAGAGAGAAAAAACAGTGCATTACCTTGCTTGGAAACACGTTGTTTGAGTTCTGGTGGGTAAAACTGAACTGACTCTAAGGGGACTGGTGATCTTCATCCAACTTGGACACGTCATGGTCCTAACGATTCCACAATCTGAGGATTGTGAGTCATCATTTCAGCCTCTTACATCACTTTGGGTAGAAATTGGGGGCGGAAGTGCGTCTCAAACTGTCACCTCGCATGGGACGTTCACCAGTGCACATCCTGCATAGATAAAAATAATAATAAGTGACACGTATCAATATGCACGGAATCCACAGACCAAATTTAGCAATTCACTGATGGACAAATACTAATGGATGTAATGGAAGCGGTATAGCCGAGTGAAACTACACATTTATTTAACTTTAAAATGAACTTTTCTATGATAGGTGTCAAGAATATCAAGATTTTAACAAATGTATTTAACTTTAAAATGAACTTTTCTATGATAGGTGTCAAGAATATCAAGATTTTAACAAATGTATTTAACTTTAAAATGAACTTTTCTATGATAGGTGTCAAGAATATCAAGATTTTAACAAATGTATTTAACTTTAAAATGAACTTTTCTATGATAGGTGTCAATAATTTTACGATTTTAACAAATGTATGTAACTTTAAAATGAACTTTTCTATGATAGGTGTCAAGAATATCAAGATTTTAACAAATGTATTTAACTTTAAAATGAACTTTTCTATGATAGGTGTCAAGAATATCAAGATTTTAACAAATGTATTTAACTTTAAAATGAACTTTTCTATGATAGGTGTCAAGAATATCAAGATTTTAACAAATGTATTTAACTTTAAAATGAACTTTTCTATGATAGGTGTCAAGAATATCAAGATTTTAACAAATGTATGTAACTTTAAAATGAACTTTTCTATGATAGGTGTCAAGAATATCAAGATTTTAACAAATGTATGTAACTTTAAAATGAACTTTTCTATAATAGGTGTCAAGAATATCAAGATTTAAACAAATGTATTTAACTTTAAAATGAACTTTTCTATGATAGATGTCAAGAATATCAAGAGTTTAACAAATGTATTTAACTTTAAAATGAACTTTTCTATGATAGGTGTCAAGAATATCAAGATTTTAACAAATGTATTTAATTTTAAAATGAACTTTTCTATGATAGGTTTCAAGTATATCAAGATTTTAACAATCAAATTCAATATTTTAATGCTGTCTGTCACCTTGGCAAACTTCACATGCTTCATCAGTAAATATAAAATTGAATATCCAAAATTAGTTATTGGCAGACATTACAGTCTAATAAAGAATATTTTCAGAAAAATGAATGAAGTGAAATCATATGAATTTGGAGCACTAACTACTACCTAAAACCTAAATCATCTTTTATATAGATTTAAAGTAGTCTTTTATCAACCCGAGTCGCTTTGATGATTACACTATTGCTGTGTTGCAACACTATAAAAAAAATATCGCGATATGAAAAAAATATCGCGATGTTATGATTATTTTTTTGCGAATTCCTCTTGACTCCTCCACTTTTGTTATTGTGGACACATGTGCGACTACACTGACAAGCCCCCCTGGAAAGACCCTCCCATACGCGGGCCGTTCTCTCATCCCTCCCTGCCCCCGGGGCGGCTTCGGCCTGTCCTCCCCGTTTGGCCATGGCCGCCCCCCGCCCGCCTCCGCGCTCTTTCCCAGCCCACGGGGCGCCACCAAGGGAGTGGCTAGCGGCCACGGAGGCAAGACTGAACATAACCAGCCCGCCTTCCCAAGTCCACACCCGCCCGAATCCCCGTTTCCATGTGCATACCGAACTTTGGCCCGTGGAGAAGAGGAAAAAGGACCAAGTGAGCGCAAATGGGGAATGTACATGTATTCAATGGGACCAATTAAAATGGCGCCTTTAACACAACGAAAAACAAGAAAACCCACGTCTATCATACTCAAGACGTGTAACCTAGTTTGAGTAAACCCGCCCTCGTCTTGATAACAGCCAATAGGATTAGCCTAATCAGGGTTGTTGGCGGAAACGACCCGATTTAGCAATTCCTATTGGTGTAAAAGGCAGTCTTTCAAAATGGCAGTGCGCTTGTTTTATGTCAAACGACAAATGCACTGAAATATAATTCACTGACATCACCAACTTCAATTGATTCCACAATTTCCATAGTAGTGAGTGAGTTAAATACAATGGAAAAAAACACCAACTTCAACGTACAATTGGAGGAAATAACTAGTGTATTTATTTTTCATTCATTTGACAAATATTGTTTTAAAACTATGTATTTATAAATGAATATTTTTCATTAAAAAAACGAATAGTATTTCAGATAGATTGAGTATTTGTTCATGAAATCAGAGAAATTGGATGACTTGAAATTTAAAGGTATATTTTTCTTTATAAACAACAAATACAAAACGAGGTTAGGCAAAAATAAGAGTGGATGTTTTATATCTATATTTATAATTAAGTACTAAAAATTTAAAAAGTTGTTAGGGGGTAAAAACAAAACAATAAAAATAAACAAAATAAACTATAATTTTGTTTGGTTACTTCTCAGCATGAAAAAGGATATTTATGCGTGTTTACTGTGAATAGAGGCAACCTAGACGTCCCCGTATTGCATATTAAGCGCACCCTCTCCGGTCTCCTTCATAGGAGGAGGGGAAGACAAGTTTGTGTGTAGTTGTGAAAAGTTGTCAACTCGAAAAAGAAGATAAACTCCTCCCGTCTTGAAAATTATGAGCAGTAAGTCAACTTTTTTAAAATCGTAAATTTCCTCGTGGCGAAGCGCCGATCCGACTCATAGACGCCGGGTTCGAAGTACGTGGATTTCAAAGTTTCATGTTACCTTAAAAAAAAGTATTTCGTTTTGCTTTTTGCGACTCTTCATATGTCTGCTGTTTAACAGAACTAATCGACTTCCCACTATCACGGATCAAACTAAGAAATTTCTTTAACTCCGTTGGAAGGGTATTGTTAACTTTAAAGCAGAAGTAGTCTATCCGCAATGATCTGCGGGTAATGCTCTCGTTTGGGTAGTTAAATCATGTTAGCAATGCTAATACGCTAGCTGGTTAGCACCTCAATCGCACTTGTGGCATGTCATTTGGCTTCATTTCGCGTCTGATTAAAATGTCACGTTATGTTTTGGCGATGTGCTTTAAGTTGATGTAAAAGGCGAATCGGTGCCACGTCCTGGTCGCTTTCTTGCTATTCAAACGAAGGGGCGAAAAGTCTTTAAAGTCATCTTTACAAAAAAAGTCTTCTTCCGCAGATCAGCAGCAAGGCGAAATGGCCGCGGTGGAGAGCGGCGGAGGCTTTGGTCAAAAACGCAGCTCGCAAGTAGGTCAACCGGATAATAACATTGTCTTTTTTAAAATTTGGTTGTCTGTCTACTTGTCCATTTTTTACTGTCACCGAGCCGTCTTTCGACGTGTGTTGTTTCCCTCCGCGGAGCACATGTCATTGGGTGGGACGTGGGCAGGTAAAGTTCGCCCACAAACGGGCGGGGTGTCGCCGGCAAACCCCCGAGCTCGCGGTGCCTCTTGTTCGGCCCATTTGGCTGGCATCGGAGGGGGGTGGCCACCGGAGCCGTGGAAGTTTATAGGGCCGAATTTCAAGTGGGTGGGATTGGGGGGAGGGGAGGCCGAGCCCGCCGTCGCCGAGATAGGGGGGAAATGGGAAAAAAATGCGGCCCTCCCCTTGGAGCTGAAATATTCAAAATGGATTGGACGTCTGGGGCCGTCTATGGCAGCTAATGAATTCAAATGCATCCTATTTGAAATTGTAAATGAAATTTGAAATGTTCAATGTATTTTAAAGTAATAAAATGTAACTACTATGTCATTTTGTCTCAGGATATGAAAAGAATGTTGAATAAACGGGATTTCTATTTCAGTAAAGGAAAATGGAATTGGAATTTTGTGTCAAAATGCCAATAATTAAAACATTTAACAGTTCCATGAACAATGTTTGCTAAACATTCATTCAAACCTTTGCATTGAAAATTATTTAATTTCAATCGTTAAAACACAAATACCGTATTTTCTCGCATATAAGGCGTATTTGTAACTCCAAAAATTGATGACTGAATCAAGGGTACCTTGTATGCGCACAGTATTTGCTATACTATATTTCACCAGTAGATGTTGGCAAAGTAACATTTACTATTTGGTGGTTATTTTCTGTTTTAAAGTAAGAAAACAACCAATACTGGATGAATTAATTCCTTATGATATTGACCCTAATAATGTAATTTTGATTCATACGGTATCTCAGAAATACTACGTGCGACAATTTTTCTTAAGTTTTCCCTTCAAAGTAACACATTTGTACTCCCTTTTAAAACCGTGAATATTGAGGTGAACATTGTCAATCACGGGGCGGCTTATACGTGAGAAATTGTAAAATTTGGCGATTTTAGGGGTACGGTTTATACGCGGGGGCGGCTTATATGCGAGTAAATGCGGTATGTCCAACTGCCATCTGGTAGCCAAGACATAAGTATTGTAGCCTGTTAGTTAAATTCATTGTCAAAATATAAAACCATTAGAATACCTACTCATTAACTGCTGTATGTTCTAAATATTATATCAATTTTTTTGTATTTCCCCCTATGTTTAGGACTCTCAGCAGCCATCTCCACTGGCCATGCTAGCGGCCACCTGCAGTCGCATCGACACCCCGGGAGAGAATGACTCTCCCGCCGAGCAGCAGCAACAACAACAACAACAACAGCAGTTGGATATGACACAAGGTGTCTTCACTTCCAACGCCAATGGCTGGCAGGTTGTCCCTATCAGCGCACAGGGGTTGTCAGCTGGCACGACGGTCAGCACCGAGTCTTTAGGCGTGCAGACCATTAGTGAGGCCGTCAAGGGCAGAGGGTTGTTGTCCCCGACGTCCTCGGTGGCCGTGAGCACTCAGCAGCAGCAGTATGTCGTCACTCAGGCGCCGACACTGCAAAGCCCCCAAGTCCTGGCCGCCATCCCCGGCGTAATGCCTAACATCCAGTATCAGGTCATTCCACAATTCCAGACGGTGGACGGCCAGCCTCTGCAGTTTGCGCACAGCCAACAAGATTCAGCCGCGACTGCCGGACAGCAGTTTCAAATCGTGTCCTCGGCCAACGGGCAACAGATCATAACCGCCGCCAACAGAGGAGCCGGGGCTGGGAACATCATCGCCATGCCCGGCCTCATTCAGGGTTCCATTCCCCTTCAGAATATCACCCTGGGCAATGGGGTGTTGCAAAACCAGCCGCAGTTTCTGGCAAATATGCCCGTTTCGCTCAACGGAAACATCACGCTGTTGCCCATCAGCGGCGGAACGAGCGTGCCAACGACAGACGGCGATGGAGGCGGCCAGCTCGCACAACAACAGCAGCCGGCGTCTTCCAGCGCCGGCTACATGACTAGCACGGCCACCGTCACCACGCCCACCTCCTCGTATGGCATGACGCAAAGCAATAACGGCATCCTGACTGCGACATACCAACAGAGCGGCGCTTCTCTGGGTGTCCCCATACAGCCAGACAATAGAGACCAGCAACAACAGCAGCAGCAGCAGCAAATCCTCATCCAGCCCCAGCAGGTCCTGCAAGGGGCAACGCCTCTCCAAACAATTCAGGCCGGTACCATCACGGCAGCGGGCGGTCAAGTGTTCGCCACCCCGACTATTAGCCAGGAAGGTCTCCAGAACCTCCAAATTATGCCCAACACGAGTCCCATCCTGTTGCGCACCGTCGGGCCCAACGGCCAGGTTAGCTGGCAGACCTTGCAGATCCAGAGCCCCGCCGGGGCGCAAATCACACTGGCCCCAATGGCACAGACTCAGGGATCCCCCGCCACCGGTGGGGTACCGGTCAACGCCGTGCAAATCCCTGGGCTCCAGACCATTAATCTCAACACGCTTGGAGGCTCGGGCCTACAGATGCACCAGCTCCAAAGTGTCCCCATCACCCTCACCAGCACAGCAGGTTAGTCACAGGGATCATCTCCATACATTGTTTCAATGTACAGTGCACACCATTGGCGTATGTACCGCCAGGTTTATAAATCACTGGGGGGGAAAGCCTGGCTTCAGTTTAGTGGGCTCTACGGTCGCACGGGGGTGCTGGAGCCTATCCCAGCTGACTTCAGGCCAGAGGCGGGGGACACACCCTGAATTGGTGGCCAGCCAATCGCAGGGTACAAGGAGGCAAACAACCATTCACGCTCACAGTCATACCTAGGGGCAATTTTAGAGTGTCCAATCAGCCTACCATGCATGTCTTTGGAATGTGGGAGGAAACCAGAGTATCTGGAAAAAACCCACGCAGGCCCAGGGAGAACATGCAAACCTCACACAGGTGGACCGACCTGGATTTGAACCCAAGTCTCCCACTGTGAGGCGTAACCACTCAGCTGCTGGGCCCTATAGTCGTTTCCCATCATTTTTTTACGTAACTGTGAAACGCCCAGAGAATCCAATTTTGTACAATGTGCCATTGGCCGTATCAATAAATTGCTTTGGGAGAAAAGCACAAATTTTGGGAATGAATCTTCTCACGGTACACCGAGAGCCAATGTTGCGTTTTCCCCAAACGTCAAGCCGATCCAAAAAGCCATGTTTTCTCCTCCCCAATGCAAACAGCTCGGTATCTCTGTTTGACCTCTCGCAATATTTGTTTGCGCGTGTGATCGTGACGTCACCGGCGCAACCAGTCAGACTGCTCCGACGGCTGCGTCGATACGTGTCGTCACAGGGCTCGAGCATGTCTGCGGGGGATGACAACGGGGTGGAGTAGCTTTACTGTGTTGCAAACGGTGCTCCCGTTAGGTTTCTAAAGATTAATCGTAGCAATTGAGCCACTGTTTCTATGCAAAAGTTCTAACAAGAGCAACAATTTTAAAATAGTCTTACATTTACCAGGAATCATACGGTCACAGATAAGATCAGGATTTTTAGGAGTGCAGACCGAGACAAGACTGGGAAAACCACAGGCCGTAAATATCACTTTTAAATACCAAGACAAAATTAAAGAACTTTAAAAAATGAAATTGAATTCCATTAAAAAAATATTTAAACCTGACTAAACGGTAAGCAGTGAATGTTGATATTCTGCAATAAGCATATAAAAGTTAATTTTAAAGTTTTTTTAAATTGACAGCTGCCATCCTTAGCTAGTTGGTTTGGTAGTTTATGAATATTTCTAAAGGTCAAGTAAAAATATAAGTGTTACTTTTCTGGATTTTGGCATAAGACAAATTATGGTAGATAACTGGTAAAATAAGTTTTGAATCCATTGATCTCGGAGAGACTACATGATATCCCTTGATTAGCTTACCTCGCTGTGTATTTTCTTACAAAAGCCCAGTTAAAGTTCAACGTCGTCTCTGCTGTTTTAGTCACATGAAGACTACAACATTTGCGCACCGTGGAGTGTTTTCTTTTGCAAATTAATCCTAGTTTAGTTAGCGGATATGCCTTGGTCTGGGCTTGGTTGTTTTGTATTTACCTCGTAATTACCACTGCCGCTTGCAAGTTAACTTTTTAGAGCACAAGTTTTTCATTTTAATTGTCCAAGTAAATAAAAGAAGGTACTTACAGAAGTATAAAAGGTGTTTTTTCATTTGCACGAACACAGCAGGAGACCAAACGTTACAGACGGACAGCTTTGATGACATCGCAGCCCCCGACGATGACGATATCAGCCCGCCGTCGCAGGGACGCCGCAACCGCAGAGAGGCTTGCACCTGCCCTTTCTGCAAGGATGGGGAAAGCCGGTACGTCTTAGTTGTGTCGTTAGCCAAACGCGAACAAAGCAAAAGTGACTTTTTTTTTGATTGTATGTGTCCTGTGCCTCAAAAAAAAAAAGCAGAGACCCAACCAAAAAGAAGCAGCACATTTGCCACATGCCCGGTTGTGGTAAAATCTATGGCAAGACCTCGCACCTAAGGGCCCACTTGCGTTGGCACACGGGCGAGCGACCCTTCGTCTGCAGTTGGGCCTTCTGCGGCAAACGCTTCACGCGCTCAGATGAGCTCCAGCGCCACAAGAGGACCCACACAGGTGAGGGAGATTAATGCAGTTGAAGCATCTTGGACAAACAGATAGGACATGCCATTAAAAAAAAACTGCCGTGTTTAAACAAATACAGTGGTACCTCGATTATTCACCGGCAACGCACTCGTAACGGAACAAACAAATTTAAATTAATTTGAATTAATATATACAGACACTCAAACATACGTTTAATGTAACTTTACACAAAACTGAATTCTAATTTTGTGTAAAAAAAATAAATAAATAACCTTTTGTTCTGGCCGGGTTAGCGGTTTGCCACGTCTCCACCCTCACGTTCGTAATCGATGGGCTGTTTGCTGTTGTATTCCCTTCAAAATATTCCGAAAATGATGCACAGTAATGTCCTCACAATAGGATAACGCACGACCACTTGCCAACGAGAAGCAGTCTTGAATAAGCGATCGCGGGAGCTAACAGGCTAAGGAAGGAAAAGCAGGAAATGCAACAGCTGCCTACCTACGTATTGATTGTGGGTAATGACGTTTTATTCTGAGAAAGGTTGCCATTGCCTATCGGTCTTGTGTGCACGAGTATAATTCATTACCCAGAAAGCCCTCTTTGCCCACGCATGCGCGTTGTGCATTTTCTGGTCCATGTGCAGGCGAAAGAAACCGTTCAGTGCTCGTAGATATCTGTTATACACGAAAGAGATGCGGCAAAAAAAGACAGTGCGCTACAATGATAAACAGCCTCTCATGTCATGGCGACCTGGCTTGGTCGCATCTCGAAATTTTGATCGCATCTAGGGCGAATTATTCGATAGAAATTTTCATCATATCTCGAGCATGTTGTAGGTAGAGTTGATCGTAGGTCGAGGTACCACTATAATTGCTAAGTCCAGTCTTTAATTTTTCCCCCAAGGTGAGAAAAGGTTTGCTTGTCCGGACTGTCCCAAGCGCTTCATGCGGAGCGACCACCTCTCCAAACACATCAAAACTCACTTCAACAAGAAGGGGACCGTCGCCACCAACAGCGGGGCCGCCGCTTCCGACACCCCCCCGGCCACCCACTCCCCAGACGGCGAGGTCATGTCGGCGGGCGACCAGCACTCCATCGTCACCATGGAGACCCTGTCGCCGGAGAGCTTAGCTCGGCTAGCCAGTAGCGGTATCAACATGGTGCAGGTGGACCTGAATCACATGAACGGCAATTACTAAGGAAGGGCGGTGCGTCGAATGCAGAGACAGCAGACATTGATCAAAGAGGATTAGGAAATTTCAATTGAAATGTTGGATTGCCAATTAGTTTACGCAAATTGTCATGCCCCCACCACTACAATCATCTCCATTACGGGACTGCAATTTTAAGCTGTTGTTATACAGCAGTAATTATGTCCAACAAACTAAATATACGATATAAGCCATTTGCTGTTCAGCAGTATAGAAATTATTTAAAGTGTTTGTGTGTGTGTGTATATATATACATACACACACCAGTATAAAGTGTACACCCCTCCCAATTTTTATTTTCACGAGTAAATCTTGGTGTTTCGATCAGCAACTTCATTATGATATATTAAAAAAATTGAAAAGTATTTCAGGACTCAACTGTTTTACAGACTGTGGAAAGTGTCAAAAATTGTATATAGATGCGGAATTTTGAACATCCCAACAGCAACAAATATTGAAATATTGTATAGAATATAGTTTGCCAAAACAACAGCTTTTAAACACACTGATTGCTACACATCTATATTAATTGAAATTTATGTACACAGCATGATGAACCCATGCGTAAGAGTCCTTATTACCAAATAATACAATCTTTGGTTCATCGGTCTGCAGTAGCTTGTTTCAAATTGAAAAATTGCCTTGACCAAATGTGCTTTTGCATACCTCAAGCCTGTCTGCGGCACGTGTGCTGAAAAGGGTTCTTCGACATCTCAGTCCCTTACAGCTTCTTCTCGTGTGCTCAATTGTTGAACCATGTGCAGGGACACCATCTGTTGTAAAAGTATATCATTATTAGGTGGTGGTCTGTGATAAAAAATGTTTTGCTATTTTTGTTTCTTTTTGTTTGCCACAAACCCACTTTCACTTCAGAATTATTACTCTGTCCAATTTTTTATTTTGGGGGGGAATATATCAAAATGAAGTTGCTGGAAATGGAAAGGCTTACAAACCTGGCAGTAGAGAAGCTGCCATTTTGTGCAAAAAAAAAAATTGACAGGAATTTCAAAGTTATTACTATGAAATACATGCTTTTGTTACATGGCACAATGTGCTATCAAAGGCTAACAAGACAACAACCAATCCATATTTCATACTAAAAGGATTATATAATTGTGTCTTTTGGAAAAACTGGAATTTCCTCATCATCCTGACTCATAACCGTGACATGTTGAGGTCATTTGTGCAAAAGAAACTACTATAATCATAACTATTTAACGTTTTTAGGTGCACAGCCAATCTAAAATGCTATGATACATGGTTTCATCGAAAAAAAAAAAAAATAGTTTTATGTGCATGTGTATATATAAAAATATATTTGCTATTAAAAAAACGAAATCCCGCAATTTTAGCCGAGCCCAGGATGGTCCCTGTAGATTGTGAGAGGATGCCTTGTTAGTCCTTCACTTCTCGTGTAAAATCTTAATGAATTTTCTTGGTGTATGTTGATCATTTGAATGATTTATACAGCGATGATGTCCTGATACGGATGCCCTACCCCGCGGTACTAGCTAATACTTTGCCTTGCGGAGTTACTTATACTTGTGAAATATTTTTTTCATACAAAGCCAGCACGTTCATACCAAAGGTTTGCAAAAATGGAGGCGTGGCGAGCTCTTTTTGGTGGATTGTAACTGGACGAAGTGAGAGATATGACACCGTGGGTCTCATTTATGTTGCTCGGTTGTAGTAAAAAGGTCAATTTAAAAAGGACGCTTGTCACCAAGGTGAAAATGTCTTCCTTCATCGTGTCTGTCAGGCATTTAATTCATTTTTTTGTAATCTTTACGGACAAGTGCCCTTTACCTTTTCCTATCCCATGCCTGTTTTATAAGGGATTTTATATTGTATAATACTGCAAAAGCAAACAGCTGGATTAAAACCTAAACTATTGTCTTGCTTTTTTTTAATAAAATGTTTCCAACTGAAAAACAACTCAGCCTTAAAACAATCTTTATTTGTTAAAAAAAAAGAAACTCATCTGAATGTCACATCTCTACTTCGTCACCATCGCTCTTCAGTTTGTTGCGGAGACTGAAACAACCAAATGCGGTTTACACGTTTTATGGTCATTAGTTGCAATATAGTGACTCCTCAGTTTAAACAGCAAAAAAATAAATAAATCATTTTGCCCATGTATTTTTAAGCTACTGTATTTTCACGACTATAAGGCGCACATAAGTCTTAAATTTTCTCCAAAATAGACAGGGCGCCTTATAATCCAGTGTGCCTTATATATGGACCAATAGTAAAATTGTTATCACGATAAAATAAAATAAATCAGTCGATAGGGTACACCATCCTCTACAGCTCTCACAACTACGGCAAGCAGCCCCCGACTCGACTATTTTACCCGTAGAAAAAGTACTGCGCAGTGACTGCTGGGATATATAGTTCTTTTGTCAATACACCCAATGGATTGTGGCCTGGACATCGACATCAACACAGCTTTACGAAGCATGGAAGGCAGCGTTGGAATAGTTACGCTAGCTACTAGCTAGCAACTATTTGCAAATGGATTGTGGCCGCCTGGACGAACGTATAAAACTCAGCGTTTTCAATGACTCATTTGGACAATTGTTCAATTCGGACACAGAAAATGAGGACTTTGATGGATTCGTGGGTGATGATGACGTGAGCACATTGTAAAATGGCTAAATAAAGTACAACCGAACTCAGTTTTGCTTCCGTTGCCTTTTTAAAAACGTGTTTTTAGCTTGTGAGTGTAGCGTGTATGTTTAAGATGGTGTATGTTTTGCCATGCCTGGCTGCGTCTATAAAAACGGTGCGTCCTTTGTGTGTAAAATACAGACATAGCCCTCGTTACTGACACTGCGGCTAAAAATACGATGCACCATATAGTCGTGAAAATACGGTAATAAACAAAGTAGATATGTCATACGACAGTATACGAATGACCGAGTGTATTGTCCACCTTTTGGAAAAATACCTGCTCAAGTAGGAGTGGACATCCGTGAAGCCGTGGTACTGCGCAAGGGGGAACAAGATGCCGGTGGGGCGGCGCCCTTCTCGTTGCCGGCAGAAGCTGCAGTTGCAAATGCCTCGGCAGGGTGGGCACTGCCAATTCTGAGTGTAGAAGCACAAAAAATGACTTATACACATAAAATAACTAACAAATGAGTAACAGATCAAACTGGAGAACTCTCAGGTAATGTTTGTAAATTGGGACAATGAAATAGGACTAAAAATTCTATCCAATATTTAGGGACTTTAGGGCAATTCTATCAGAGGAAAAATCTTAGCAAAACGGTACCACTGTTGCAAAAATTCTAATTTCAATTTCAGTGCTAAAATATCAATGCTTCAATAATTAGTATTGACAAAATGAAAAAATCTTAGCAAAATGGTACCACTGTGGCAAAAATTCAAATTTCAGTTTGTGCTAAAATATCAATTCTTCAATAATTACTATTGACAAAATGAAAAAATCTTAGCAAAATGGTACCACTGTTGCAAAAATTCAAATTTCAGTTTCAGTGCTAAAATATCAAAGCTTCAATAATTACTATTGACACAATGAAAAAAATCTTAGCAAAATGGTACCACTGTTGCAAAAATTCAAATTTCAGTTTCAGTGCTAAAATATCAATGTTTCAATAATTACTATTGACAAAATGTAACATTTTGCGGCATCTGAAATAAAATATGCATCTATATACACGATATTAGCATTTACCATTTATTATGCCATCGCCAAAATATGAATTGACCCAAGGTGGCTTGGTAAATTTAGGTAAAGAATATCTGACATTACAATGACAATACAACTAAACATTATACAAAAATGGATAATCTAGGTTTAGGAGTTAATGTGATGATTTTGGTGTTTTATGGGTGGTCTAACCGGATCCAGCAGTGCCTTTTTGACATCCTCCCCGTATCGTTTCCTCAAACAAGGCCCGCAGAACTGCCCTTGGATGCCCCTGCAGGCCTCATTGCGGCAGCACGTCTTTGCGTCCACCGTCTTCTGGCGACACTGGTGACACGTTGAGCCCTGAGAATAACCCAACACAGCTGTATTAACACACTCTAAACTACCCGAGTCTCCTATAAAGGTTAAATTAGAGCTGGGCGATATGACAAAATAGTTATCAGGATTAAAAAAAATCAGTCCATATCGATATTTATCATTATAACTCACCTTTTTTGTTTCAAATTTGAAATATCAAACATCTGTAAATAAGTAAATAAATTAATTTTCTCCTTATTGAAATATGATAGTATCTATGTCACTGGGCGATATGACAAAATCATTATGATTAAAAAAAAAAGATCAGTTAATATCGATATTTATCACGATAACTCACCTTTTTTGTTTCAAATTTGAAATATCAAACATCTGTGAATAAGTAAATACATTACTTTCCTCCTTATTGAAATATGATAGTAACTATGTCACCTTACCTTATAAGAAAAGAGAATATAAAATGATGATTTAGAAGTATTTTTGTTGTTCTGTTGTGCAATAAAGACAACTACCTCTTTACACTATGAAAAGTAAAGAATAAAACCTGCAGAAATTTTGACAGGCGTCTTTATTTTTATACATTTACCTTACAATAGCCACAATTTACTGGACTATATTTGTTAATTCCACTGTACCGAAAACGTAGGTTTTAACCTACAGTGACGCTGTTGTAGACTTTCTCAGTCATGCTATCGGCCACCGATTGGAGCTCGTCCTCCGTGATGTCCTCCACCGGGCGGATCGTGTGAGGTTTGCTCTGATTTGGGCGTGGGGTGCTTCGCCGCTGCGGGGCTCGACGCACCTAAAACGGATGACGTGAAAGTGCTGGAATGCGTGGATGGAAATTAAGATAATGAAAGAGAGTTACCTGAAGAAGCTCTTCTTCCAGGCTGAACTCCAGCTTGACTTCCTGAGAGCCTGAAAGGGGCTCACATCCACTCATGGAGCGGGTCTGTGGGCGGGATGCCCGTTCTGGATTCCTCCTGGGCTCCCGGGGTTGACGCTACAAGTGCAATTGTACACACAACCAGGTATAATAAGGTAGAATCGATCAGGGTTTAATTCCAGGGTAGGATCGACCCAACCTGTGAAAATTTCCAGTCTATAAGCCATATCTTAGGCCTCATTATTCACGACGCTGGAATGTACTCTAACCAAAATGTGATTTGGCGAGGAAAGTAATTATTTTAGACAACATGAACAGTCATGCTTGATTTCGGGTTAATTTTCGTGAGCAATGGCAGTTTTGCCTGTAGTCCTTTGTAACTTTTGTGTTTTGTAGTTGGTGGTCTTTGGGGAAAACTAGTCTAAAATTGAATTGAATTTAACGCGTGTGGTCGTTTGGTCGCCGGTCTTTTGATCGCCGGTCTTTTGGTCGCTCATTGTTTGGGACCGGGCTACCAAAAGACCGGCGACCAAAAGACTGGCGACCAAAAGACCGGCGACCAAACGACCGCACACGTTTGCCTGTAGTCCATTGTAACTTTTGTCTTTTGTAGTTGGTGGTCTTTGGAGAAAACCAGTCTTAAATTGAATTGAATTTAATGCTTTTGTTCTCATTGTACAAGCATAATGAGATTTAAAGCTTTTAACACAAAGTGCACAAATAACAACAACAAATGAACAGTAGTAGAATGAGGGAAGTTAACGTTTTTTCAGCGCCATCAAGCCACCTGAAAGTAAAACATTTTTGGCTCAAAAACTTAGCCTAAAATGAGACATCCTTGGAGGGCACGAGAGCGGCCGGAAATAGAATGACGTCCATTTTTTTTTTTACTTTCCAAACTCACTGAAGTTTTAAATTGTGCATGCTTTAAAAGAAATGTCAATAGATTGTACAAATTATTTAGTTCATACACTGACATGAAATGAAATGGTGCATATAGTAATGATATCTACTCACAGGGATTTTTCGTTTGGGCTGCTTAGCTTCTTGTTTGATAAGAAGACCGACACCTCCTGGCATCTTTTGCAGGTCTGCCATCAGTTGAGCCAACTATTGGGACACAGTATTTTAATTTCATGACCATTTTTTTTTTAGTCTGGCAAACAGCCACAAAGTTCCAGATGCAGAAGTGTGTGAAAATCTTGCTCGGGTTTACCACGGCTTTGTTAGCTTTGATGTTCCGCTCTCTCTTCACCATGAACGAGTCCGAATCATCATCAAGCTCGGAGGTCATTGGGGAGTCTTCATCTTCATCTTCATCTTCCAATTCGCCATTCTGAACAGAGATGGAAACAAAAGGCTTTCAGTTCATGGCACTTTCATCGTGGTCCAATAAAGAGCGCTCAATACACAACAACAACAACAACATGTGACAAGTGAAATTTTACTTGAATTGGCAATAGTGCTTCACATTTTTGTTTAAATTGGTAAAATGAATGAACTATTCAACATTGCTGCTAGGAAATCCAACATGTGGGTTTCTGTACCAACACAATCAAATATACAATAAATATAGCAGAATATTGTTGCATTTGTTTTTGTACTGATCTTATTATGAGAAAAAAACGGAATGTGTAGGATTACTTAGTAGGGAGAAAAATTGAGTATCATTTAAATTTATCAACAGGTGCCAATTTGTTCCACATATACTACCGTTATTCAGCAATGTCTAGCAATAGCAAATTTCTATTACCAAATAGCTATGACGGCGTGTTTATTTTAAAATAATGATGATATCAGACACACAATTCGTAATATAACAAGTGAAGTGCTCAAAATGACGGACCTTCTCCCAGTCGTCGCTGAGTTCGTCGTCATTAAAGCCATAAAATGTTGTTTCATCGTCAGAATCTTCGGCGAAAACTTCAGCCAGCTCCTTTGTCAGCGGCAGCATGCTGAAAAGTTGCTTTTTTTCCGGTTAATTCTAAATGAAAACAGCCGAATGGCGTTTAGAATGGGGTTTTTCGTGTTATCCTTTCTGGCACGACTGAGCAGGAAGTGTAGCAGGACAAGCTGCCAGCCAATTAAGATGATTAGGTGATTTAATGACGATCGTATTTAATGACGAAGGGTAAAGATCGTGGTTTTATTATTTTAGTCTTAAATTTAACTCGTGCTGAATTTGTAATTTAGAATAATACTATTTTTTAAATATTTTTATTAGGTAGTACAACTGTAGAATCCCAGCGTTAGTTTACTACCCCCTACTGGTGAGATTGCAGAAGTACAAGTACATCTTCCACAGTGGACAATTGTTTTTATTGTTGTTTGTTTTTTCGTCAATTTTCAAATCAGCATTTAAGGGCTTGGACCTTATCTTCTTAAAAGCCTTAAATGTCGTTTTGAAAGCAACCTAAGTGAAATTTTATTCATTAATAATGCTAGAATAGGTCATTTTTGACAAATTTATATCATAAAATAACATTGGACAGTCGTAAAAATTGGATTAAATGGATTTCACGTAAATCAATGAGACAGACCCCCCCCAATTAAGCATCTTTAGTAACTATTTCTTTATTTTGTACTGTACGTCAAGATAACATTTGTCATGTGACTTGTACCAAATAGTTCAAGAACAAACAGGGCAAATAAACAACAAAATAATGGAACTATTTGTACAAATTCTTACTTACAATAAACGAGTCAGGATTGTGTGTGTGTGTAGTAATAGTAATTTTTAAAACATTAAGATTGAAGCTGGATTGGTTCATCTCCTGAGTTTTGTCCTTTTGAGGAGTCACAAAATGACCATTTTGCCGATTTACTCTAATAAAATTGCTCAACTGCCAAAATTACCCCAGAAAACACAATTATTATATTAAATATATTTTCCTCCAAAGCGATACAGTGCAGTGTTAACAAAATAACACTACTAAGCAACCTCCAATTATTTATCACACTGTTTACGTATCATTTTGGCCAAAAATTCCGTTTTCCTGAGCTCCTTGTTAAAAGTAACTTTGGTGACACAGAAACTTTTTGGGTAAAAAAAAAAAAACAGTTTGACACATTCACACAATCTGCCATCTTTTTTTGGATAAATTCTACACTAGTAAATCTGCTTTATGGCTGGTTTTTATTACACGTAACCCGCCTTCTGGTCTTTTTTTCCTCCTCACGGTTTTAAAGTTGTACACGAGAAAGTGTACATTGTTTTTAATCTCTCGTTTTATCGGAAGTTTCACCCTGCTTCGTCAGATTGAGGTTTTTTGGGGGGTTTAGGGGGTTGACTATGAACACAACACCCGCGTAATCTGTTGTTGATGAAACACCCGACGTCCAAAAAAGTTCCTTCTTCAAATTAATGTCCGTTGGTCTCGGGCGCCGACGCCGGCGTGGACGGGGTGGACGAGCGAGACGCCGCCGGAACTTTCTCCCCGCCGGGGCTGGCCGCCGAAGCGGCGATATCGGGGGTGGCGGGTCCGGTCGGGGACCCCGCGGCGGAAGCGACCGTCGCCGCCACCCTGGCGGTGGAGATGGCGGAAATGGGTTTGGGCTGAGCCTGAAGTCCGGGGCTGCAGATGAGGTGGTGGCGTTCCCAGTCCTTGTGCTGGCAGAAGGAGCCGCAGTAGCGCGCCGCGTTGCAGCCGCTGCATGTCTCGCTAGCTTTGCGGCCGCAGTTCCAACAACACTGCGAGGAGAGACGAGAAAGGACGGCGTGATGCAAAGGTGGTGATTTCCGTGCGGTGAAACGCGGGGTACACGGTCGATTGGTCGGCAGTCTCTTGGTCGCCCGGAAGGTAAGTGATGATTACCATTTAAATCGTTGCTCAAATTCCCTAAATACAAACTATGAATTACTATTTAATCATATTTAAGGCCCTAGTAATTATTAGGCTAAAGAAAAGCTCCAAATTTCCCGGACTTGTATTGTTTTTTGTTTGAGAACTTGTTAAGACCCTGACTGACGTAGCTTCTTAAAGGGACAGACAACGCATGTACATACAAACTCTTCTACACTCACACGTCGGCTCAGTGAAACTGTTCATGGCCATTGTTGGCTTTTATTGATGCGTAGACCGTGTTGTTTTACCTTGTTTTGTCGCCGGTCTTTTGGTCGCCCGTTGTGGCGGTCGGGGCGACCAAAAGACCGGCGACCAATCGACCGCACACGGAAACGCGGGAAGCCTCACCTCGCTGGAATCCTCTTGCTCGTTGATAACCAAGATGGCGTCCTGCTGAGCCTTCCTCTTGGCGTCGGCTAGCGTCTTTTCCATCTTGGCTCGCTCGGACGCGATCATCTCGAAAGCCTTCTGCTCGGCTTCGGCGACCGCCTTCTGGACCTCGTCCATGGCCTGTCTCTTGACCTCGTTGACCGCCTCCTCTGCGGGCAGAAAGAGAAACGTCGTTAGGTTCGTTAACATCCGCGAGCGTATCCGACGGTCCGGAAAACGGCGGATGTTCACCTGCTTTCCTCCAGATCTCGTCCGTGACGTACGCCGAGCCAGGTCGCGGGGCAAAGTCGCGTTGGGAATCTGTGGACAAATCAAGCCTTGTGAGTATTTCATTGAAACCTGTTTACATGGATCCAAGATGTCGGCGCGCACGGGTGCAGTTGCTACGGTCATTTATTTCGAAAATAGAGAAAAGATAAACAGATAAAACGCTTGATTTTTTTCCTTTTTTTGTTTGGAAGTCCAGTAAATTAACACATTTGTACTCCATATTAAATCCATGAATATGGAGGTGAAAATTGTGAATCGGGGGCGTCTTATGCAAAAGAAATTGTAAAATTCAACAATTTTAAGGGTGCGGCTTATATGCGAGTAAATACGGTAATTTTAATGCTGGTGACTATTTTGTTGCCTTTTAAAGGGATAGACAACACCTTTATTATATCACATATATACATAGCATTCAAGCAGAAAAAAAATTGTTTAAACTTTGTTTTTGTGATGTGCAATAGGAGAAAAACGCAAATAAAAGCCAGTATTTTCAGGAAGTACATTCCTCAGTGCATATTTATACTGCATTTTAGCTACATAAAATGTTGTTGACCAATTTAAACTGTATTTTGCTCACTAGATTTATTTCAATCTAAAAAAATCTGAACTAAACCCACCTGATGTGTATGATAGGGAATAAATTGTTCCAAACATACAATTAACAACACATCAGTGGTTGTTAAATGTTCAAATACGGACAAAAATCAACCAACAATAATGAAGTATACAATTAAACTAATCAACAACTAATACAACCAAATATAATATCTCCAATAAACAATGTGGCTCCAACAGTTCCATTGTTTAACCCACAAATGTTTTTTATTTCTTCTGTGAAATTAAAAAATAGCCTCATATTTTTTTTAACTAGGTCTACAATGTCTTCTGTGTCTGTGTCTTGCTACTGCAACCAATAAATTTCCCAAATACGGAATGAAATAAACTTCTAACCTAACCTGATTGGAAAAAGTTTCCCCATCACTGACTTTAAGAGCATCTCTATCTTTAAAAACAATATCATATCTGCTTTGGAGACGCAACAGAATCATCGTTTATAGTCATCTGATGTGAGATCTGACAGCCTCCGAGAGCAACGTGTTTGCTTTGGAAGACAAAAAAAAAATGGCCGCCCAAGCTGTGTCAACATTCCATTCCGACAAATCTCCCCTTGCCTGCAAATCACCTTTCTTCCAGAGTTTGTCATCCTATACGTTCTACGTCGTAAAACACGTTTGGTTCCCAGTACGACGAGGTCCTTCTTCAAATTCCGGCGGCCGGGCGGGCGGGCTTCCCGGCTGCGCGGGGGCACAGATGGCGCTGGCGCGAGTGTTGGCCGGCTTTGTCTCCCCCAACTCGCGGGACGGCCCTTCTGTGGCCGATATGGCTCGGGCCGGTCCTGGCACCTGCCACTGCGGCCCAGCGGGGGCCAACGCAACGCAACGACGGCCTGACAGTGCGCAGCTGATATGGAAGTCTCCCTTCCTCCACTAGAGGGCGGTGTCCGTCTTGTACTGAATTTTCATCTTACTTTCTTGACCTATTTAAGGGCTTTTTTTTCGGGAATCTTAACATGTCTGAACATTCCCCATTGGTGACAATGTGTGTATTCTAGTGATCCTGAACAAAACACCAAAACAATCCCTGGAAAGAGAACAAAAGTACTAAAAAAAAAAAGTCAGGAGGACGCCATCCCAAACTTCAATATGTCAACAACCATTTTCTTCTGAAGCACCCCAATTCCTCAGCTGGCACTCCGACGAGGAACTTCACCCAAATGAGCCCGGAATGATGTCCTAAACTACTGGTGTCAAAGTGGCGGCCCGCGGGCCAAATTTGGCCCGCCGCCTCATTTTGTGCGGCCCGAGAAAGTAAATGATGAATGCCGACTTTCTGTTTTATGATCAAATTCAAATAGAGATGGGGAATATTTCCCAAGTTTCCCATTTTGAAATCAATAATTGCAGATTTGTACTAATTTATATACTAATTTATATGTATAAAATAATAATAATAAACTAATTTAAGACCAACCATATGTATACATGTACATCTGTGTGTATGTATATGTATATTTATTCAAAACATTTGACCTAATCCTCACCTGACTCTGCCGAGTGCGGACTGTGCGTTTTGGAGAAGGGCGCCGACCCCTTGCGAGCGTCTTCCTGCTCGCTAGAGCGCCGCCTCCAGTAGTTGAGCTCCTCGCGGTCAGACTCCTGGCACCGCCGCAGGACGCTCACGGACCGCCGCGTCTTTTCCACCATGTCCACGATAGAGTTCAGCACCTGGATATGACATTGTCACGTATTAAATCTAGCTCACCACGTCAAGGCCGTTTGGCTGTCGCTCTGAAAATAACGGTTGCGGTAATGAGGAACGTTCATGCACTGTAACGGATAAAACAATTACCGTATTTTCTCGCATATTGACCGACTCATTTAAAATTGCCTTAAAATCGTTGAATTTGACAATTTCTCTCATATAAGCCGCCCCCTGATTCACAATTTTCCCCTCCAGATTCATGGTTTTAATAGGGAGTACAAATATGTTACTTTGAAGGGAATATCTTAAGAAAAATCATCGCACGTGGTATTTATGAGATAGTTTATAAATCGTCTGCTGGATTGCACATTGCGAAAGGGTGTTGCTTGCACGTAGAGAAATTCAAAAAGGAAGTCATGTGAGCAGTACAACCAGGAAGTGTGTCCGTAGTGCTTTAGTTTGTCATCCCTAGGTAAGATGGCGGCGCCCTGAATATGGCGTTTTGTCTTTGTCACCTTGCAGTTTCGTGCATGTCAAGTCTAATTTGTGCGCATATAAGCCTCGATTCAGTCATCATTTTTTTATTTACAAACACGGCGTATATGCGTGAATATACGGTATATTTGTGTATTTTTGAAATATAAATGACTCTCTGAGGCAATCAGAGGAAACAGAATCAACACTTACGTGGTCCAGATGCCTCCACTCATCGGCCCACTCGCGGTCTGTCAGCCTGTGGTCAACGGGCTCCTCGCGGTAGCCCCCGTTCGTGCCTGATCAAAAACGCACACAAGCGACAGCAATAATTAACATTCTCAATGTAGAGGACACCGCAAACTAGTAAACTCTTCAATCATCATTCCGATCTGTAACACAATGTTCTCACACAACGTATAATTTGTTACTTTTTTCATTTTCTTTGCATTTCCCCCCACTAAAGCACAGGTAAATCAACAACCTCATATTTCAGGCTAGAAAAAAATAGAAATAACATTTTTGTGGTTCTCAAACACTAGTAAGAAACTAGAGAATATTAACTGTTTATCTTTTATATATTTATATATATATATATATATTTGGGGAGGATTTTAAATTGTGTTGTTTTTTAATTATTTAACAAAGGACAGCACATATTAATGAACATATCTATATTCATGTTAATGAATATTTATATGTAAATGTGTAATATTGTAGCTGTAGGCTTAATTCCATTATTTAGACCACATGTGTCAAAGTGGCGGCCCAGGGGCCAAATCTGGCCCGTCGCATCATTTTATGTGGCCCGGGAAAGTAAATCATGAGTGCTGACTTTCTGTTTTAGGATTAAATTAAAATGAAGAGTATAGATGTATTATCATTATTATTATATTACCTGATTTCCCCCTTTTAAATCAATAATTGTAATTTTTTAATCCATTTTTCTGTGTTTTTAGTTCAAAAATCATTTTGTAAAATCTAAATATATTAAAAAAAAGCTAAAATAAACAATATTCAGGGCTTTTAATCCAGTTCTTTTAATCCATTTATAAACGTCGTATTGACGTTAAAGCGGCCCACGAACCAACCCGAGTCTGACACCCTTGATTTAGAAGATAAACGATTACACATACAAGACACACGCACACACAGCATCAGTTTTATACAGCCTTGTGATAGCAATTTTGTTCATCTAACAACCATGCCTCAAGTTTCTAAACAACACAAAAAAAACAGTGCCTCAACCGCTAATCATTTCATTTCTATTATTCCTAGTCTGCAGCCAATCGCCTTCTGAAGGAAACCATGAGTGCAAAAAGATGAGTTTGACACCCTTGCACTGAGGTGACATCATCACTGGGGCACAAGGGGAAAGGGAAGAAAAAAAAGAAGAAGAAGAGCGAGATGAAGGATGAGAAAAAGGCTGAGCGAAAGAGGAAAAGAGAAGCCCCGTGATGCGAAACAGACTTTCGGCACCCGGAGCCAGAGCACATCTGGAAGTCAGCTGTCAAACCCACACACACACACACACACACACACACACGTATACACATATACACACACCCCAAATGTCTTTGCTGGCACCCTCCCCTTTGCGGAGCTCCCAGCATTCCAGTAGGGAGACACTCAGACTGAATGCAGTGGCTCAGATATTTAAACACAACCAGCCGTGCAATGTTTGCGATCATATAAAAAAACATGCGCACACTACATGCCCGTACACACACTCGCACACTCGACAAAGATGTTAAGACAGCGGCAATCTTGGTAGAACGCGGAAACAAATAGCCTGACAAGAAGAATGATTCCTATACGGGCTTGCGACGGCCTCCTGGTTCTCATCAGCGTTCATCAGTTCAAAGCCAAAACGTGTGTGGACTAGTGTGTGCATATATGTGTGTGTGTGTGTCTTTAGTTAAGTGGCGGCAGGCGGGCGGGAGGCCGCGAGACGAGGGACCGAGACCTCGTAAACACAGCGCCTTCACTAAGAATATATCGAGGTGTGTGTGTGTACGTGCTTGTGAGCTACTGCTATTTCCAACCCGAGTTGACAAGACCCCCGAAAACGGAGGGCAGATATACGCCAGAGTCCGTGACACCGCACCTCTGTTTAAACGCGAGGACGATACGTTGAGTCGCTTTTCGTAGAGGCGCCACTATGCAAACATAGGAGACCACCCTTAATTAGGCGGGCTAGCTCATAAAAATGAAATAGAAAAAACAGGCGTCTTTTGTTCAGGGCAGCGAGTCAGAAGTAAGCTTTTCATGTTGTCGTGTTGGTAGCGGTTAGCATTATGTGAATCTATTAAGTAAATACTAAAAAGTAGAAAATAGTTTTTGGGGAGAATTGGGCAAATGTCCCCTTATTGCTGAATTCGTCATCTATGATGATCCTTATGAAAGCGTGATTTATGGATGTGTGGGTGGGTGGTTATGTTTAGTTTCTCTCGCTATGTTTGTCCAAACCGTGCATCGTAGAGCAGGGGTGTCGGACTCGGGTTGGTTCGCGGGCCGCGTTAACGTCAACTCGATTTCATGTGGGCCGGACCATTTTAGATATAATATTTAGATAGTTTTTTTAAATAAATGGATTAAAAGAACTGGATTATAAGCCCTGAATATTCCGTGTTTTATAGATCTAAAACAATGTTGATTTTAGCTTTTTTTAAATATATTTTTACATTTTACAAAATGATTTTTGAACTAAAAACACAGAAAAAAATGGATTAAAAAAATTACAATTATTGATTTAAAAGGGGGAAAATCAGGAAATGTCATATACATCTATACTCTTCATTTTATAGATCTAAAACAATGTTTATATTAGCTTTTTTTAAAATATATATTTTTAGATTTTACAAAATGATTTTTGAACTAAAAACAGAAAAAAAAAGGATTAAAAAATTACAATTATTGCTTCAAAAGGGGGAAAATCAGGAAATTTAATATACATCTATACTCTTCATTTGAATTTGATCCTAAAACAGAAAGTCGGCACTCATGATTTACTTTCCCGGGCCACACAAAATGATGCGGCGGGCCAGATTTTGCCCCTGGGCCGCCACTTTGACACCTGTCGTAGAGAGTTGTAATTTTTTTATAGTGGCCGCCGGCTGTCAGATCCTAATAGACGATGATTGAATTTCTTCAGTGTGTAAACTCAAACTTTTTTGTTAAAGCTGAAAGCAAATTAACTTGACTACAAATTACCTGGCAACCTCGGTCTGTCTTTGAGTTCTCGTATGTCCAACATGCGCTGGCTGTGTTCTCGGTGAAGGACGTGCGGCGCGGCGATGTCGTCCAGGGCGTAGTGCTGCAGGGGCGGCGGCGTCGGGTGCAGCTGGGCGTTCAGCGGCAGCGGGTGCGCCGGGCTGTGGCGGGGAGCCGGGCTGATGGTGCAAATGCGCTTGGCGGCTGGCTCCATGGCGATGGGGGCGCGTTCGTGGAAGCCGTTTTCCTTCACCCTGAAAACCGTCAGAGGGTCATTGTCGAGCGTGACCGGATGTTTGGTTGTCCGGCGACCAAACGTCCGGCGACCAAAAGACAGGCGACCAAAAGACAGGCGACAAAACAAGGTAAAACAACACGGTCTACGCATCAATAAAAGCCAACAATGGCCATGAGCAGTTTCACTGAGCCGACGTGCGAGTGTAGAAGAGTTTGTATGTACATGCGTTGTCCCTTTAAGAAGCTACGTCAGTCAGGGTCCCGACAAGTTCTCTAACAAAAAAACAATAAAAGTCCGGGAAATTTGGAGCTTTTCTTAAGCCTAATAATTGGTACACGGTCGATTGGTCGCCGGTCTTTTGGTCGCCGATCTTTTGGTCGCCCGGAAGGTTAGTGATAATTACCATTTAAATTGTTGCTCAAATTCCCTAAATACAAACTGCGAATGACTATTTAGTCATACTTAATGCCCTATTAATTATTAGGCTAAAGAAAAGCTCCAAATTCCCCGGACTTTTATTGTTTTTGGTTGGAGAACTTGTTAAGACCTTGACTGACGTAGCTTCTTAAAGGGACAACGCATGTACATACAAACTCTTTCTTATACACTCACACGTCGGCTCAGTGAAACTGCTCAGGGCCATTGTTGGTTTTTATTGATGCGTAGACCGTGTTGTTTTACCTTGCTTTGTCGCCGGTCTTTTGGTTGCCCGTTGTCATGGTCGGGGCGACCAGAAGACCGGCGACCAAAAGACCGGCGACCAATCGACCGCACACGGTCAAGTTCGGCGGTCCGGGCTCACCTGCTGGGGCTGGGCCTCTTGACGCCGGCGTCCGAGGGCTCCATGAGTAGCTCGGAGGAGTCCGGGGAGGAGGCCATGGTCGTGCTGAGCAGGAGGTGCTCGTGCTGGGACAGGTATTGCGCCGGAGTTTGTTTGGCTGCACGAGCGCAGTGGAGAAGTTCCCTTTGTAGAAGAGGAAGGTTCGCCTGAGAGTTAAAAAAACAACAAGAAAAGCTGTTTAGAAGGCATCGTTGGCACATACGATGCTGCTTTGGCATGATTGGTAAAGCTGCAATTTGAGAAGCGAGTCACAGCACAGACATACAAGTTGACACACAACCTTGGAAACATTTTACAACTACGTTTTTTTTTAACCGCTATGCAATTTTTTTTTTCTTCCAGAAACTCTGTCTCCATCCTGTCCTCTACATTTCTATTTTTTCTTGGTCCTTCTTAATTAGGAGCAGACGTTAGTGTGCTTGCAATTACGCCACTTCCTCTCCCTGCTGAGTAAATAAAACCAAGGAGGTTTTTTTTTCATTTTGGGAAGAATTTTTAAACTGGCAGAGCATTTAATATCAAGTTATGCGTTCAGTTTTTGGTAAGTATCGCCATGCAGAACTTGACTATTTGCATGGCTACCGTGTTTTCTCGCGTATTAGCCGCATCCGCGTATAAGCCGCACCCTAAAAATCGTGTCATTTTACAATTTCTCTCGCATAAGCAATTTTTTTATAATGTTTCAAGCAATTTTTCACGTTTCAGGCAAGATGTGGTTTATTTTTTTCTAGAATTTCATTCATAAATGTCCAAATAAATTTTGTTAAGAGTTTAATCTGTCTATTTTTTCTCTATTTTGAAATAAATGACCTTATCGGCCGCATTGTCTTGCGTTATGGCGTTTTGTGCATGTCAAGTCTAATTTGTGTGCATAAGCATATCATCATTTTTTCGATATGCGATAAATTACAGTACCGTATTTTCACGACTATAAGGCGCACCACATTATAAGGCGCACCCTCAATGAATGACACTTGAATTTTTTTTCCATATATAAAGCACACTGGATTATAAGGCGCCCTGTCTATTTTGGAGAAAATGTAAGACTTTTAAGTGCGCCTTATAGTCGTGAAAATATGATCTCTAAATAATGCATTTTTATTAGTATATTTTTAGTTATTACACTTTGCACGACATTTTTTAAAGTGGTTCAAAAATACATTTTACTCTAACATTATGCCACCATATTCTACATATGTTAAGTCTTCTAAAAGTGTTTGTTTTTAAATACATTTATCTTATTCCAAAGTCTGTAAGCTTCATTTTTATGAAGCTTTTGGATAAGATAAGTGTCTAAAATGTTACAAAACAGAAATACCGTAATGCAAAACAAAAAGAAAAGCAGGATTTAAAAAATTAAAATACTAAAAAATATGGCGAAAACATATTTATGCTTAAATAAGTTTTGTTTTCCCCTGACAATTCTCTCTTAAAAGTAAAATCTCACACTGTAAGACTGCAGTATTTACAAAGATTAAAAAAATAGACAAGACAGCCTTTAAAGGAAATGCGCTTTAGTCATAATTATACTTTGCAGATTTTCTTTTGCTTACGTCCACGAACCGCGCATGAATTTTTTTTTTTATTGTTCTACAAAATAGTCCCTGTCTTCGATCCATTCCGAACGCTTTGCTTTATTAGACTTTTACGACATTTTTGTTTGGCGGTACGTGAATATTTCGATTTTTTTTAACTGTAAAATATGTTTCTTGGCGTCCAATCCATTTTGAAAACACTGAATCGAAGAATGAAAACATTGGGGAGAGCGTGACAAAACTCCATTTAAGTCCATCGCACTGCGTGAACCATCAAGAATTGCCTTGCTTTGACTGGGAACAAAAATAGGGATCTTCCCCAAACTGTTCCCACAAAGTCTAAAGCGTCCAAAGAAAGAAAAAAAGGGTGGTCTGGCCCTAAGACCCTAGCCCACTGGTGTCAAAGTGGCGGCCCGGGGGCCAAATCTGGCCCACTGCATCATTTTGTGCGGCCCGAGTAAGTAAATCATGAGTGCCAATTTTCTGTTTTAGGATCAAATTCAAATGAAGAGTATATATTTTTATATATATATATATATATATATATATATATATATATATATATATATATATATATATATATATATATACACTCTTCATTTGAATTTGATCCTAAAACAGAAATAAATAATCAAATAAGCAGTTTTATATCTATAAAAAACTGAATATTTAGGGCTTTTGATCCCGTTCTTAAAATCCTATGTAAAAAGAAATCTAAATATTATATCTAAAATGGTCCGGCCCACATGAAATCGTGTTGATGTTATTGCGGCCCGCAAACAAACCCGAGTTTGACACCCTTGCCCTAGCCCAGGGGTTTCAGACTCATCAACATCAACTTGATTTCACATGGGCCGGACCACTTTAGATATCATATTTAGATATTTCTTTATATAAATGGATTAAAAGAACTGGATTAAAAGCCCTGAATATTCAGTTTTTTTATAGATCTAAAACAATGTTTATTTTAGTTTTTTTAAATATATTTTTAGATTTTACAAAATGTTTTTTGAACTAAAAACACAGAAAAATTGATTAAAAAATTACAATTATCGATTTAAAAGGGGGGGGGAAACAGGACATTTAATATACATCTATACTCTTCCTTTTAATTTGATCCTAAAACAGAAAATCGGCACTCATGATTTACTTTCCCGGGCCGCACAAAATGATGCGGCGGACCAGATTTGGCCCTCGGGCCGCCACTTTGACACCAATGCCCTAGCCCCTAGCCAACGGATATTTGAGAAGCGAGGTCGATGGAGCGCTTTTCCCGGGACAGCGACACCCAGAGCCCGTAAAAAAAAAAGAAAAATGGAGTGAAAGAGAAGACTTTATAGGCATGTTTCACACTTCCGACTTTCAATTTCCCCCCATCTGCCCACAGAGCCCCCTACATCTTGAGAGAATGAACTTAAGCCCCGCCCCCAAACCCATCTTGTCGTAAATTAGCCAAAGCAACGTAGCTTTTTTGCTCTCGGGACAGACGGATGGAGGTGAGGAAGAGGTAAACGTGCAGAAAAGAGCCGCAGAGAGAAGATTTACGGGCTGCTTTTTAAAAGCGAGAGAGAGGGGCTTCTAAAAAGGCCAAGAAACGTCTCCCGGTTACAAAGAGGGGCTCTCGGGGGGGTCATTTAAACACGAGTCGTCATCTGTTGTGCATCAGGTCGGCGCGCAAATCAAGGCGGTTAAAGCGTTTGGAGGAAGCGTTTGCTCAGGGAAATGCTTTCACGGGGTCGAGGGCATTCACCTTCGGGACGTCGTCCCTTTAAAAAAGGGCAGATAAGGATGGCGGGTTGATGGGAGGCACCAAGCTCGCTATCAAGGTCCTAAAAGTAGTACGACGAGTGGAAACCACAGAAAGCGTTTAGGGTTGTTGCAGTTTGTAGTGCTTTGACCTCTACTATCATGAATGTTATTGTTATTATTATTTGAGATTGTAGACATTCGCAAACGTCAACTCGATTTGTGGGCCGGACCATTTTAGATATAATATTTAGATTTTTTTTATAGATGGATTAAAAGAACTGGATTAAAAGCCCTGAATATTCAGTTTTTTATAGATCTAAAACAATGTTTATTTTAGCTTTTTTAAATATATTTTTAGATTTTACAAAATGATTTTTGAACTAAAACAGAAAAAAGGGATTAAAAAATGACAATTATTGATTTAAAAGGGGGAAAATCCCGGGCCACACAAAATGATGCGGCGGGCCAGATTTGGCCCCCGTGCCGCCACTTTGACACATATGCTCTAACTCAAGTATTTTAAAATGTGTTCAATGTATTGTATACATTTTTGTTTTTACATTTTACTGAATATTTGAATATTTAGTGGATTTTTATTTATCTTAGAGTTAGCTAATATGGGTAAGATAGAAATAATAAATAGGGTGTATTTATATTTTATATTAATATTTATGTGAAATAGCTTTGCAAAATTGAATAATCCATAGAAAAAAAATCTATTTACTTTTGCCACTGTCAATAAAAGTATTTGTCAAATTTGGGTTTAATGGAAAGTTGCTCTCGATTTGCAAAGAAAATTACATCGTATAGTAATATTCTGTCTAAATACACTATATCATGATATAATTTCCATATTGCCCAGCTCAAATGCAAATATGTTTAGATTAAACATATTATAATTATCCCTATACCCATCATCGATCACTATGAAAGCAATAATACATGATTATTTTACAGAATATTTATGTATGAGGAAGGACAACCACCAAATACATCATCATTATTTAAAAAAAAATCCCATTACAGTAATGCCTCGAATATCGTGGCTTCACTACATCGCAGATTTTTTTTCTGGGATAATTTTTTTTTAATTAAATGTTTTTGTAAGTTCATAAAAAATGTGAAAATCCACGCTGAAGCACTGATGTAAAAAAAATATATATTATTATTAATATTATTTTTTAAATCGCGGCCATGTCTGGTCTACATTAACCGCGATAATCGAGGGATTACTGTATACTTCTATAATGCCAATAAAAGCATTCAATTCAGATGTTCCTCCTAATGTTTTGGCCCGGAAGTCACATGGAAGGTCAAAATAAACTGTGGCAGCCAAACTAGTGTTTATAAATCAAACTAAAGCACAAAGTAGTATTTTTAAAAATACAAAGGATGTAGACCAAGCAAAAACAACGCCATATTTTGCATGCGAGAAGGTCAAAAGTGAGTGTCTTACCTTGAGAAAAGGAATAACAAACGGTCTCAAGGGGAAATTGGTGGCCTCCTGAAGCCGTGAGTGAAACTCCTCGATGGTCACAGTTGAATTCTACCGAAAAAAATAATAACGAAAACATGAATTTATTTAACTGATGGCTGTCGAAAATATATATATTATTTCCTGCCAACTTACCACTAAAGCCAGCACCAAGTTGCGAACGCTATCGCCGATTTCCGGCGAGATGTCGTTGCCGAACTGCTGCAGCGTGGTCAGGAATCGCTTGAGCTTGCTCAGCTGCCGCGCGCCGCACGTGGCCGGCAACTGCTGGTTGGCCAGCGACGAGGACGAGGACGAAGAGGGTCCGTTGCTGTAGCGCTGCGGCGGCGAAGGCACCGCGCTCAGCGTCGGCGGCGAATGGTGATTCCCGTTGGTCACTGCTTGGCAAAAAAAAATGACGTTGGACGCCGACGTTCGGTTCCGCGTTGAGATTTTACGTGGCGGACGTACGTGCTGTGGTGGAAAAGGAAGCCAGGCGCGGGGCGCTGGGGTTGATGGAGGGCAGGGGGGGCATGATGATGGCGGCGGCGGCGCTGCTGCTGCTGCTACTGGGAGCTGATCTGGAATGAGTCTTAGCATCCACAGGAGAACCGGGCATGGCAGGGCTCGTCTTCTCCACAATGTCTGCAAGAAAGGAGGGAGGGGCTATGTTAGTTGTTGGCCTACAAGAGAATGCACTATTTTGCACCAATTGTAACTGGGAAAATAAAAATAAAAAATCAGTAATTGGATTGGATTGGATAACTTTATTCATCCCGTATTCGGGAAATTTCATTGTCACAGTAGCAAGAGGGTGAGAATACAGACACAGCAAAAGACAGACATTTTAGACATAAATAGATAGGTAATAAGTGGGTTAATAAATAAATACATGAATAAATATATAAATAAATAAGCGTGTTGCTGAAATATATATATATATATATATATATATATATATATATATATATATATATATATATACACATATACATATACACATATACATATATACATATATATATACATACATATATATACACATACACATATATAAGTATGTATATATGTGGAAATGATGCACTTTCAAGTTGTCAATCAGGATTTTGTGGAATTCCAGGCTATTCAACATGTCAGAGTAAAATTGATCCATTGACTAGATTGCAGTCCCTCAGAAAAAACACTAAAAATTGAGCTAGACTGAATTGATTAATATAGTTTTGTCTTGATTACCATATTTTCTAGCATATAAGCCCCTCCGCGGATAAGCCGCGCCCTTAAAATGGCGGAGTTTTAGATTTTCTCTTGTATAAGTCGCCCCCTGATTCACAATTTTCACCTCTGTATTTATGGTTTTAATAGGAAGTACAAATGTGTTACTTTGGAGGGAAAATATTAAGAAAAACAGCAACGTAAAAAATAAAAATAAAACCCAGCCTGGTGTTTCCTCTGGTGCATTATAAGCCTGAACAGTCGGGATGAAGAAATTAGAAATAAAATATGTACATCCATATATTTTTTTCCTAATCCTCTCAATGAATCAAAGCTCAAACCAAAGCACAATTGCCATACTTCAGAAACGAACATACCCAGAGAGTTAAAACCCAACAAAAAGCTTCTCACTCCTCGTCATAGGCATTAAACAGACCCCCCACCCCCCCAACCAATCAAAGAGCCAGATGTCTAAAGTTTAGCTCCTCGCTCCCCACTATTCAGATCACTAACAGAAGAAAATGTTAAAGAATGCTATTGTATACCTCAAAGAATGCCCCTTCATTGAGTACTGTGGCCAAGAAACGGATGGCGGAGGGGAGGGGGGTGAGTTGGTGACGGTGCGCCGCGAGAAAGAAAAGGGGGCCGGGACTATTTCACGCTTTACTAACAAGATCGCCAGAGCTTTTGAATGTTAAACGCAACTTTTCAATACGCCATCAACGCTGAATGAGACCACCAGATAAGGGAGCATGGTCCTTGTTTGAGTACCACCGGGAGGGAAGGGGGGGGGCGTCATTTATGCGGCATAAGGAGACCCCTTTGTGTCCACCAAGGCGGCGTGGCGCGCCCCCCTTTTTAACCCCCTCCCCGGGCACCGGCATCTCCATTTGGAGTGGATCAGACTTTTTTAAGTGCTTCAAGAAAGGACGATTAATAGACACGCAAGGCCCGGCGAGGTCGGAGTTCAGGGCCTTTTAAATACGGTTTCATGCTTTTTCAAAGTGGCCTCGCCATCAATGGCGCCCTTTATGTCTCTTTCACGGCCCATGAACTCTGCGCGGCCTCGTGCGACAGGTTCCCAAGTTTAGAAAGACGGGGGGCTTAAGTTTTGAGCGGCCGGAGGACCACAATGGAGGCAGAGTCGGGCTCTCATGAGGGTTTTAGGGATCGGAGACGCTAGAGGCCGGAACGGGATACGTTAGCCTGGAGTTGGAGTGGAGGAAACTTCATATTAGGTCAGAAGTTTATTTCATCTCAATTTTGGGAAATTTATTGGTTGCAGTAGCAAGACAGACACAGAAGACATTGTAGACCTAGTAAAAAAAAGTGGAGCCACACACAGGAAAACCACAAGGTTGGGTATCAAAGTATCGATCACAACAAATAGATTGAAAATGGGAAATTTGGATTTGAATCCCGTATTCAGGAAATTTCTTGGTTGCATTAGCAAGACAGACACAGAAGACATTGTAGAACTAGTGAAAAAAGTGGAGCCACACACAGGAAGTCCACAAGGTGGGGTATCAAAGTATCGCTCACAACAAATAGATTGAAAATGGGAAATTTGGATTTGATTTTTTGACTAGTTTAGTTGTCATTTTGTGGGGGGGTTTCTAAGCCAATTGGGGCTGCCGTTTCCGTTGTTGTTCTTGATGGTGAGGATACTCACAAAAATGGCTACTTCTTGGTTATTTGTGGGTGAGCCAAAATGAAATTTGGTAGGTATATTTTAGGAATGTATACGCATCAAACTTTAAAAAGGCAATTGGCTCATGAATTTATTGCAGACTTATTTTTGCCTGTAGGTGGAAGGTTAGCCAGTAGAGGGTATAAACAGTGTTCGGGTATGCTAACGATTAATCGGGGCTAGTGAGACGTTTAAGGAGCTGAAAAAATATTTTTTTCTTTGCTTTTTTCATTCATTTTTAAAAATTTCATTAAATAAAAGAACTATTAAAGTTATTTAAAGCTTTTCCCAAAGTATATAAAATAAAAATAATTATATACAAATTTGATAAAAAATGAATCAAAATTGTTGTCATTCATTTCTAAAAAAAATCATTAAAAAAAGATATTGAAATCTTTACCCAAAGTATTTAAAATAAAAATAATTATATACAAATTTGATTCATTTTCAATCATTCAAAAAAATAATGGCACCCTCGCAGCCAATAATCAAATAAATAAATAAAAAAATCCATGCCAACAGCTACAAAAAGCTACCAAACATGCAACATGTTGCCAATTATTATACATTGCTAGTTTTAGACTAAATCCTTTAAAGTCCTTGTATACCACCTTTTCCCCATTTACGTAAACAAACAGGTAAACACAGTCCATTTTGTCATTACGAGCATGACGGTACCTTTTAAATCTCTGACAATAAAAAACATCCACTGTAGACGATGTTTTCCAAAAATACGGATTCACCAGCTTCTGTTATCCGTAATCCCGAAGCCCCCCGGCCCCCCCACGTCGCCCATCTGTCACGCAACATCTTTGACTGTTCATCCTCCTCCTTCGACGACACACTGCGGCTTGGCTATCACGGCTCCACCTGTTCGCCAACACGGGGCGCAGGAAGGAGGGACGCACATATGCGGGTACGTACACCACGTATATCGACGCGGTGCCAGCGCACAGCAGGATGCGGATTTGGGCTCACACACACACACACATAGACAGACACACACTTGCGTATGGTCAGGAAATGAGACTGACATCTCAATAACACAATCAAGCGAGCATATGGCCTTGGTGTCAACACGGAGAAAAACCCAAACAACGCCTTGTCAAGATGGGTCGCGCTAGATAATCAGGCTGAATTCTAGATTTTTTTCAAAGTCAGCAAAGGTCTGGTTATCGACCCTCGCTAAAAGATTAGCTTAATAATTATTATGCTATGTGGGGGGTAGAAGTCATTTTTCGTGGTCAGATTAATCATGAAAACTAGAATTATTTATGGTTCTATTGTGGAAAGTAGGTACTTTATTTTGTATGCACAAGGTTAATTAACAGTAAACTAAAAAAATACTGTGATTAGAAAAATTGACAATCCTAAATGGGATTGGATATTGGATAACTTTATTCATCCCGTATTCGGGAAATTTCGTTGTCACAGTAGCAAGAGGGTGAGAATACAGACACAGAAAAGGCATTTTAGACATAAATAGATAGGTACTAAGTAAGTTAATAAATACATGAATTAATATATAAATAAATAAGCGTGTTGCATATATATATATATATATATATATATATATATATATATATATATATATATATATATATATATATATATATATATATATATATATATATATATATATATATACGGTAGGTCTTAACACTCAGCCATTTGTTTTGTTAAAGAGCCTGACTGCTGATGGGAGGAAGGATCCAAATATGAAATTAACAGCTGTGTACTTTAGTTAAATAAAAGCAACGTCTTTTTCTTGTATCTGTATCCGTTTTTTTTGCTACTGCAATCAAGATGGCGCCGCTCAAGTGGCAGCCGGTAGCGGTAGCGCCGTCGGCTCTAGCTCGTTTTGTGTCTTTTTTTCATAGCATGTTTTTCTAGGTGTACAATGTCTTCTGTGTCTTGTGTCTTGCTACTGCAACCAAGAAATTTCCCAAATAATGGATGAAATAAAGTTCTAACCTAACCTTAATTATTATAATTACTCAGACCCAAACCCTTTCAAGGTTATTTTCTCTTTGATATCTAGGTTATAATTTGGCTTCAAATGAGTGTTAAAAATATATATATATATATATATATATATATATTTTACATGATGTAGTTTCTGAGAAAAATGATTTTATGATTATAAATAATGATTATTTAAATTATAAGTGCACGCCAGGCCCATGTAGTCCAACATTTAATATTGTAGTCATATTGTACACAACCAAAAAATGTGCCAGGTCAAAAGAGGTTAATTTGGGAAAATAGGATTTATTTTTTTATTACTATGAGCCTAAATTAACTTATTAGTACATACAATTCAACTTCGACATCTTAAAAAATTACAATTTACAATGACAATAATTCAAATGATGTTAAATTAAATTATCATCAGATTGTGCAATATTTGAGAATTTACCTTGCCAGGATCTGACTTTTTATATTTTTATATTACTTATTTATATATTTTTTTTTACTGGGAAAACGCACTTTGTGGAGTAGCACCACTAATTTTGTTATATGCAGCTGTTTTATAATGACAATAAAGGCTTTTGATTTTGATTTTAATTGATTTATAAAAGTACATCTCGCACCAATTTTGCATTGTTTACTATGACATTTTTCCTTTTTGGGTATTTTTTAAGACAAAAGTCAAGTTAAAAGTCTTCCTTCGTTTGACATTTAACATCAGGTTACCTGGGATTAGCGTGTCCTAACAATTGTTACCATAGCAACCCAAAGGGAACGCACATCTGTCCCCTGGTTGCTAGCCAGGTGCTTCTCGTTTGTTCGGCTTCAGGTGACGCAGTTGCGCATTAAAACATGGCATTGATGGCTGATGAGTGCAAACAAGGCGGAAAAAAAAAAAAACAATCCCATCACTGCCGAGCTGCCGACGAGCGACCGCTCCATTTAATGCGAAGTGAGTAGAACGCCAGATAAGCGACGCATAATGAGACGTGTAAATATAGTATGTGCGTGGTGGTTTATCACGCAGATGTTTTCACTCAAAAGTTGACGTCCAATGGTCGTTGCTATCTCTTTAAGGCCGTTTGAGGATGAGGTGCGAAGAGATGTTATGCAGGCCGCAATCATTTATCAGTGACACACTTCATAACCATTGGGGGGCTCGCGGACACTTGGTTTCATATCAAAACTGTCCGGAAAACACATTTGGGTTGAGTAGTTGTCTTCGAACCCAAAGGAATGGGTTCAATGCCTTTCCTTGGTGAATAGCCACATTCAAAAATGTATTAAATGTATTCATTGTATTTATTATTATTATTATTTTTTGGAATATTTCCATTTTAAATTATATATTTTTTAATTCTTTTAAATAGATTTTTCCAATTCATTGATATTTACTTCATGTAAATATAGTCATAAATAAGTGTAAAATTGTTATATTTTGTTGTAATATCAATTTATTTTTCTGTTCGGAAGCCTGGCGCTTCGCCAGGCTTTTCTATTCATTGTATTTATTTAGATTTTTTAAACTGTTTTTTTTATTTGGAATATTTCCATTTTAAATGATATATTTTTAGATTTTTAAACATTTTTTCCAATTCATTGAAAAGTACTTCATGTAAATTCAGTCATAATACATGTAAAATTGTCATATTGTAATGTAATATTAATTTTTTTCTGTCCAAACGTGTGCTTAGGGTGATTTTCTATTCAGTGTATTTATTAATTTAGATTTTGTAAACTTTTTTTAAAAAATTTGGAATATTTCCATTTTAAATAATATTTTTTTCATTTTTTTAAAATACATTTTTCCAATTCATTGAAATTTACTTCATGTAAATTTAGTCATAAAGTGTAAAATTCTCATACTTAGTTGTAATATCAATTCATTTTTATGTCCAAAAGTGTGCTTACGGTGGTTTAGAAGCCTGGCGGTTTGCCAGGCTTTTCTTAAAGTTAAAACAGCACTTTATAAAAAATAAAATTCTACATTATTAACCCATTTTAATATCTTATGTCTTATATTATTACCTTAGCTGGAACAAAAAATGCTATTTCCAATGTAGACGAATCAGTGGTTTGAGCCTTAAAAAAAGTCAAGACATTATTGAAAATTTGCTCAAAAGTAGCATTAACAACCCGTGTCTCCTTTCCCAGAAAGGCGACACCACAAACATCCCAAAAAGTGTTTGAAAACATCCCACCCGACCCACCAGTAAAGTGTCAGTGAAGGTTAGGAGCACAACAACCCGACACCGAGAACAGCACGTGCTGTGGAGTAGAACTGCTTGGCGATTCCTCCATTGACAACACGTGTGTGTGTGTGTTTGCGTGGTTTTTGTGCGTGTAGGTCAAGAGGGAGCACACGACAGAGGAACAGATGTGCGTTGCATTGTGGCGCTTGTGCATGGACGGACGGGGACCAGGTGCGCCCTTTGTCTACTTGGCATTAAAGTCCACTCGCTCGCATTCAGTCGCTCTGCTTCCTCGCGACAACCGGCCCCCCATTCCCCCCCTTTCCACAGAAGACCCTCCCATCCTTACATGTGCTCCCAATCGCTCACTAAAATGAAAACGGGATGTGGGGGGTTACAACTCGTTCCTGGTCTTCTTCCCCCCCCCCCCTCCATGTCTCCCTTCACAGGTGACTGTTGGAGGTCCCAGCTGGCTAAAGCTTTGGCCCATTAGATCCAGATTGTACAGTCCAACAGTTCATCGGGGACACGATGAGACTGTTGATTGCTCATGATCCACTTTGGTCATTTTTACGGAGTTCCCCTATAACGATACTTCATAGCAGGACTGGGAAAACTGGTGCGCACTGATAGTAAACACACAATATCACTTCACTCTTAACTACCGAATGTTCTCGCATATTAGTCGCCTCCGCGTATAAGCCGCACCCTTAAAATTGCTGAATTTTACAATTTCTCTCGTATAAGCCGCCCCCTGATGCACAATTTTCACCTCCATATTCGTGGTTTTAATAGGGGGTACAAATGTGTTACTTTGAAGGGAATATCTTGAGAAAAATCTATATTTCTGCTGGATTGCACATTCGGAAAGTGTGTTGCCTGCACGTAGACTAATTCAAAAAGGAAGTCACGTGGGCAGTACAACCAGGAACTGTCCGTAGTGGTCTAGTTTGTCATCTCTAGGCAAGTTTTTTCACGTTTTATGCAAGATACGTTTTTTTTCCCTTGAATTTTATTCATAGACGTCAAAATAAATTTTGTTAAGTGTTTTATCTGTTGATATTTTCTCTATTTTGAAATAAATGACATTATCGGCCGCATTGTCTTGCATTATGGCGTTTTGTCCTCGTCACTTTGCATGTCAAGTCTAATTTGTGCGCATATAAGCCGTACCCTCGATTCAGTCATCATTTTTTAAGCGACAAATATGCGAGAAAATACGGTAATTTCATAGTATTCAAATCATTGCCTGTCACTGAAGACAGTCAACATTAAACTCATTTAAACTTGAAAGACTGGTTTTAAAGACTCATCTTTCAGTGGCAGCGACGGCGCCAAATGTCCAATCCATTTTAACTGGGAGGGCTGACAGTGATCAGTCGCTACCAGATCAAAACAGTTGGACGTTAAGCATCATCAATGGCAGCCAATTTCTAAAATAAGCGGATTAACAATCAACATTATTACCCCGTTCCCTTTAAAGGTTGTTCTTTTTTTTAGATTTGGGAACAATATGGGTCTTATAGACAAACAAACATTTATATTTAGGTTTATATGCAATATATTTAGAAAATGCATGAATTTATTTGGAATGCGGATGATGACGAAGTAACCGGAGGAAATAAAAAAACAAGTAAGTCTGGCGAGAACATTCAATCTTGAAATTGGAACCCAGAATTATCCCAAGTGTGAGGCAGATGTAACAACTTTCTCGCAGCCCTCCCATTATTTCCATTGACACACTGACATTTTGATCGATTTAATAACAGTGTCAAGTTTCTTCTCCGTATTACGGATACTTCCAACAGCAGAGACCCACTCTTGGAAAACCTAGAAACTGTCACGCACACGTGTTAAAAACGAATACACTGTTTAGAAACTATGTTTGACAACCGACCTAGTCACAAAGATCCTATTCCATCCAATCACCCACCTAAACTGGGACAATAGTCAAATATGCAGATGCCAACTTACTTCACAAAATCTTCCAACACAAAGCTCCACCTCCACTGCAAGATTTTTTACAAAAAACAACAACACATCAACAATTGCTGGCTCTAGAGGTGACTGTGTAATTCCCTTCAAAAAGAGTGCTAAATTAGCCATAGCAACTTCTCTACTTGCAACTCAATACAAATTAACATACGTCAACTCCCGTCTCTGAACCTCTTGGCCAATCATCTCAAAGCCTGGCTATTAGAAAAACTAAATTACGATCACAACGCTGTCTAAAACTATGCTACGTAGGCATCTGACTGTCTAGTATGTGTCATCGTTTATCTTCAACCTACACGAGGGACTAAAGATGGAAATTAGCCCTCGGCTACAATCTTACATATTACATATACACATTCATTAACAAGAATATAAATATGTTCATTAATATGTGCTGTTCCTTGTTAAATAAATCAAACTCAAACTTTTTTGGGGTTCTGTGAAGCCAACTGAGTTTAATTATGATTTTAGCCTGTATAAAACTTACAGATCCAGGTCAAATTTGCCATGAATGAGCTGCCAATTGCTGCCGACCCTATTTCAGGAGTTCCCTTGTCGTATTTCCGGAGTTTATCCGATAAAATTGATATGCGTTGAAGTCGCACAAGACGAATCATTCACTCGGATGATTCACAATGCACTCTTGTAACCGAATTCTTCCGCTTTACAGTTCAGTTAAACGAAGATGGTGTGAATTTTGAGGCATTTAAATTGGAAATTTGGCACTTTTCTGAAATGGTTGCTTCAAAAAAAAAAAAAAGTGACAATTTTTGGGGATTCCTGGAGTTTAGGGAGGTTGTCCGGAGTCTGCATTGCATTTCCGGGTAAACTCCTGAAATTCCGGAGTAGTTGGCAGCTCTGCATGAATATAGATATGTTCATTAATATGTGTTGTCCCTTATTAAATCAACCAAACTCACAAAGCACTTTTTGTAGAAGGTAAGGGAACGTTGATTCGCTTCGAGACTGAAGAAGGTTTGTTGGTTAGGTGTGAGCAGATGGAACGCAAAGGGGAGGAGCTAAGGAACAAGGTTAGAAAATACTGTTTTCATTGGGTTTCATCAGAAAGACAATCATGGCTGTCAGACTCCAAGCCAGGCTGTTTTTCTTGGCTGGGGCCATTGCCTCACCGCGCCATCGACTACATATTTGGCCCGAGCCCAATGTCAACATGGCGCTCGGGGAGGGCTAAGCGCCGGCGTTTGCGGCCCATATATCCAAAAGGTGAGAAAAGTATATAGAGCATGTGTGTCAAAGTGGCGGCTCGGGGGCCAAATCTGGGCCGCCGCATCATTTTGTGTGGCCCGGGAAAGTAAATCGTGAGTGCTGACTTTCTGTTTTAGGATCAAATGAAAATGAAGAGTATTGATGTATATTATATTTCCTGATTTTCCCCCTTTTAAATCAATAATTGTAATTTTTTTAATCAATTTTTTCTGTGTTTTTAGTTCAAAAATAATTTTGTAAAATCTAAAAATATATACAAATATTTTCTATTTTCCACTTTAATATGGAACATAATGATTAAGAGATTTTCCCTTACTAAGAAAAAAAGCTCAAATAAACAAGTTTTTAGATCTATAAAAGACGGAATATTCAGTTTTTTTAATCCATTTATAAAAAAAAAACCAATCAAAATATTATATCTAAAATGGTCCGGCCCACATGAAATCAAGTTGACGTTAATGCGGCTCGCGAACCAACCCGAGTCTGACACCCTTGCACTACACCAATGCGTCAAAGTGGCAGCCCGGGGGCCAAATCTGGCCCACCGCATCATTTTGTGCGGCCCGAGAAAGTAAATCATGAGTGCCGACTTTCTGTTTTAGGAACAAATTAAAATCAAGAGTACAGATGTATATTAAATTTCCCGATTTTCTACCTTTTAAATCAATATTTGTAATTTTTTAATCTTTTTTTTGTGTTTTTAGTTCAAAAAACATTTAGTAAAATCTAAAAATATATATATAAAAAAGCTAAAATAAACATTGTTTTAGATCTATAAAAAACTAAATATTCAGGGCTTTTAATCCAGTTCTTTTAATTCATTTATTTAAAAAAATCTGAATATTATATCTAAAAAGGTCTGGCCCACGTGAAATCAAGTTGACGTTAAAGCGGCCCGCGAACCAACCCGAGTCTGACACCCCTGATCTAGAGGGTAAGAAATCAAAGACGATAAAAAAGACAAATCCGAGGTGAAGGACGAGGAGTGGAGATAAGAAGAAAAAAAGTGACGGTTTGACTTCCACGTGAGAAAGCGCAGATGGAGAAGAAGCCCCGGTGTAACCTCGCCGCTCGCTCGGTGGGATGATTAGAAAAACACAGCTGTAATGCGGCGTGCCGCGTATTGTGGAAAGAAAAGGAACCTGGGGATGGAATTGTACTTAGTGGGAGAGGAACTGCGAGAGGCCGCTGGCGAGGGACGCAGACGGTATCCATTAAAAACTGGGGGGGGAAAAAAAGGGGGAGTTAAAGAAGGAAAGTGATGTCGTTCTGGAAGCCAAAGAGGATTGCGTGGTGTTGCCAATGTGGTCGGGCAGTGGGGGAGAAAACCCGAATGGAGATGGTGGACACCAGACTTTTGTGAGCCAGGGTCGTGTAAAAGATAATGAAGTCGGTCGGGAATAGTTGTCGACAGTTTCTCGGTTCCAGGGACTGCTTTGGCAAAGGGGAACTCTTGTGGTTTTTAGCTGATGGAGTCAAATGTGCAGATTAGTTTAGCTAAAGTGACAGCAGGGAGTACAAACCAAAAATCCTGGTTCAGACATGTAGGGATTTCATTTTTTTGTTTAAAGACTGGTTATGATGATTTCGAAGGGACTGGATTTGTGGTGGTGGTGGTGGTGGCAACCGTCAGTTTGGAATTTGGGACTGTGGGAAAATATTTGTGCTTTTGACCAGGAAAATAGTAGAAACTTGCGATGTCCATATGTAAACGATTTTGATGGTGGTGACGTTGCCATGATCCGTTTTAGTGTTCTACCCGTTTTTAATGAAGGATTAAACCAATCCTGACTGCCAATCTAGTGAATACTGTGGGTTTAAGAAATTACTACTGAGGACATTTAAACAAGGGTAGTCAGCAAACCTGATTGCCACATCGCTAAATCCCAAATTCAAACTGTGGTTGGCGAGGCAGGAGAATAAGATCATCACCATCACATCAGTCGCCCGTTTTACAGTTGTTTACTGTAAAGAAAAAGTAAAAATGGAGCTCACAGGTCTCACAAAGCACGGAGAAATAGATTTAGGGATAGTTTTTTTCCCATAGCTATCAGGACTCTGAACTTACGTTAGCACGACACACAATCCCTCCTGTGCAATAACTTCCAGGTGTGCAATAACAATGTGCAATATCTTAGATTGTGCAATGTTTTAGAATTTACCTTGCCAGGATGTGACTTTTTATATTTTTATATTACTTATGTTTATTTTACTGGGAAAACGCACTTTGTGGAGTAGCACCACCAATTTTGTGACTTTTTATATTTTTATATGGCTTATTTATGTTTATTTTACTGGGGAAACACACTTTATGGAGTAGCACCACCAATTTTGTGACTATCTTAGATTGTGCAATATTTTAGAATTTACCTTGCCAGAATGTGACTTTTTATATTTTTAGATTACTTATGTTTTTTTCACATGGGAAAACGCACTTTGTGGAGTACCAATTTTGTGACTTATTATATTTTTATATTACTTATTTATGTTTATTTTACTGGGGAAAACACACTTTGTGGAGTACCGCCACCAATTTCGTAACTTTTTATATTTTTAATATTACTTATTTATGTTTATTTTACCGGGAAAACACACTTTGTGGAGTAGCACCATCAATTTCGTGAATTCTTATATTTTTATATTACTTGTGTTTATTTTACTGGGAAAACGCATTATGTGGAGTAGCACCCCCAATTTCGTGACTTTTTATATTTATATATTACTTATTTATGTTTATTTTACCGGGAAAACACACTTTGCAGAGTAGCACCACCAATTTCATTATACACATCTGTGTATGATAACAATAAAGGCTGTTTATTTTTATTTTTTAGCTCTTATCACAGTAGATTTTTGTTAATCTGACGTCGGGTGAATGCTTGAAAATGACATCCTCAGAGGACGAGTGCTATAAAGATGGATGAAATCGAGTTAAAGCTACAAACTCAATCAGGCGACCAATCAATTTGAGGTCTGTCAGCAACAATCTAATCATAGATATTTGCTTTGTGGTTTGGGATGGCAGCAATGGCAGAAAAACAACAGCATTTTGTGTGTGTGTGTTGGCCACACATACCAAGTGTTGTCTATAGTGCCTTTGCCGCATGCACACACGCACACCTGTGAAATGGCCAGCAGACACCCACACAAGTAACAACTGTGACATAACGGGAACAATTCAAAGCTGCCAATCTAGCTCGCAAACACACAATGAAGATAATGGATTAACTGCCTATCTGGTTACAAGCCTTCTCACCTCTCCATAGCTAATTACTTCTCCTGCCAATCCTTTATTTCTCCGATCATGGCATCCCACCCTGGAAACGTAACAGCGGGGAAATTAACTTGGCGTGTTTTTTCCGGTGCACGGAGCCAGAAAATCCAGCTGAACGTATATCAAAATTCCAAACACGTACAGGTAAAAATTTTCGGTCATAAAGCATAACGGAAAACGTAGCGCGATGACCTAGATAGAGCGACTCGTCAAGGGACCGCCGAGTCCCAGAATCGTGACCTGAGCAGATGTCGCCGTCGCCACGTGGTTCGCTCCGAAGATGTTTACCCAAAAACTGTGGTGACCCACTTTTCCGTAATCCCACGACCTCCGATTTCTTCTTTGACATTAATCCGGGGCAACAATTCCGGACAGAAGTGTCCCGCTTGGAGGAGGCGGGGGTGGTGGTGAATGAAAAAAAAAATGGCGGAATTGAGGCCACGCTTTAGGTAACGTAGCCCCTCGCCCGACAGACGGGTGGGCGAGCCGAGCCCAGCTGTACGCCGCTGGGAAAGACAGATAAGTGAAACAAAGAGGCCAGCTGTGCGCTGGAAAATTCGGGGGGAAATACATCTGCGGAGGATGAGCATTGAACGTTGGGATTTGTGTGCGTGGATGTTATCTTCGTACGCGCACGTTGTGTGTTATTCCCCGTGTACGGCTACAATGCGACCCTTTGTCCGTTTTAAGTCTTCTTTTTTTGGGGAAGTAAAATAAAGGTGACTGAGATAGACTGATTTAGACAGTTGCTGCACCCACACACGTGCAAACACACCCTGCCGGATTTAGATTAGTGAGAGTGCAGGTGTGTCAATCACACAAATCTAGCAGAGACGGTTGGCGGACAGTTAGCTTTCGTTTGTAGCAACGTTAGCACGGAGGTTAAAGTCGTCAAGGTTTTAGCAGAACCTGGACAAGACATGGTAAGTGATGCATACCTGGCAACCTTGGCCAATTGCTACCCTTATTCATGATTGCAATTCCCCTTATTGAGCGATAAAACAATCAAATCAAAAGCCTTTATTGTCATCATACACAGCTGCGTATAACGAAATTGGTGGTGCTACTCTGCAAAGTGCGTTTTCCCAGTAAAAATAACATAAATAAGTAATATAAAAATATAAAAAGTCACAGCAAAGAGATGCTCCACCCGTGCGCGCCGCCATCTTGGGTCATCATAATAATATTTACTCACATAGGGCGCACTTAAGTCTAAAATGTTCTCCAAAGTGGACCGGGTGCCCAATCAGTATGCACTAAATTCAAGATTTTGTAGATGTCGTTGTATGACGCTGACAGCTTGACTGTTTGGGTACATTGCTTGCTGACACGCTATATTTATATAGTGAAACAGCGAAAGTGACTGACCTTTTCGGATGGGGAAGACGACATCGGTTTTACAAAAAGCGTACTTTAATTTTTTTTTTTTTTTAAATCTGCGCACACAATTTGAAATGATCAGAAAATGCATAAAATACGGGAAAAATTTATACATTGAGACAGGATTCTGTAGATGTCGTTGTATGACTCTTACAGCTTGACTGTTTGGGTACATTGCTTGCTAACACGCTATATTTCTATAGTGAAAAGGGTGAATGCTCATATCATGCTTAAAACATGACGATATTAGCAGTCGACGATGACATTTTAGTGCCGAAATGTGTAAAGCGAGATGGGTTTTACAAAAAACAAGCTTTAAAAAACCCGTACAAAAGTTGTTACATGGCGTACATAATTTGAAATGATAAAAAAACCATAATACACAGGGAAAATGTGTCAGGTCTGTAAAAACAGCTTCAAAAACTGATACAGTATGAACAAGGAATTGCAAAGCGACTTTGTCATCTTATCTTACAATCTTATCTTACAAAATGTATAAGTCGGCAGGTATACTCACATTGTCACGTATATAAACAAATATCAGTGGGCAGGATGGCTTATATTTTTAGTGATTGACTTATCCCCTAAAATAAATATAATCGTCTTTTTCATCATTTTTTTTTTTTCATTTTTGATGTTCGCGGATGATTAACAAACCCCTGAGCATGATCGCTATTCTGAGAACCAAATCACCAAGCGGGTTGACCCCACAAGGATTTGCGACACAAACCATCTGGTGCATTGGGGTTAATCGGTCGCCATGCCGATCAAGAAAAGTTGATCGTTTTTAAGACGTCTGGAGCGTAGCAGAGCTAATTAGACGCGTCCTCGTGAGAAGGCCTGCGGCTACACTTGATAAATGCTAATCATTTTCTCTGTTAAAAAAAAAACAGCACGTGATCTGATGGCAAAACAAACCCAAATTCGATGTCCACGACGCCATCTTCGCGAAGCCACCGCCAAGTACGACACGACAAGGACATTTTCCCGGCAAGCCAGCATTTTTTTCCCCCACGCCCACCCTCCAATCAGCATCCCCGGGGGTCAGATATCACAGCCCTCGCCACTGGAACTAATAGAGAACTTCCTGCATCCTCGTTTTTAAAGCAGCTGCTCCAAAAAGGAGATTGTGCTGACGAATGGGGGGTGATGTGAAGATCAGCTCTTTTGATAATAGGGGAGGTTTTGCGGTAGGTTGTGTTTTTTAGTGGGGAACTTAGCCTCGGGTAAAGTGGGAAAGAAACGCCAACAAGATGGGACAATAGGACACCTGCAAAGCGGAATGGCAACCTCGTAAAATAGCGACAACAGAGGGACGGTAAACAAAACAGCAAACTCAATCATTAACATCTATTCATGTGTTTTCTATAGACGGAGTCTATTCCAGCTGACTTTTTTTTTGTATGTCCATACAAACTCGCAGTTTGGACCTCTAACATCATTCTAAAAAGAATATTTTTTTAGATTATTTAGTAAAAAATAAAGGGCTTTTGAAATTGTCCTATCCCAATTTTGTTTGCTAATCTTTTTGGAAAACTTGGTTTTTATGATGGGTTTTTCTCGGTAGTTTTTATACAACAGTGTTAATAGCATTTTGTTAGCGGGGGCTCCAAAACTTAAATATATGAACTATTTCAGTAAACAATATTTACAATTTTCTTTGTTGTGTCAGTAGTCAACAAGATATTGATTAGCTGAATGGTTTAGCACAAGGGTGTCGTACTCTGGTTGGTTCGCGGGCCGCGTTAACGTCAACTCAATCTCATGTGGGCCGGACCATTTTAGATATAATATTTACATTTTCTTTTATAAATGGATTAAAAGAACTGGATTAAAAGCCCTGAATATTCAGTTTTTTATAGATCTAAAACAATGTTTATTTTAGCTTCTAAAAAATATATATTTTTAGATTTTACAAAATGATTTTTGAACTAAAAACAGAAAAAAATGATTAAAAATGTACACTTCTTGATTTAAAAAGGGAGAAAATCAGGAAATTTAATATACATCTATACTCGGCAGTCGGCACTCATGATTTACTTTCCCGGGCCAAACAAAATGATGCGGCGGGCCAAATTTGCCCCCCGGGCCGCCACTTTGACACATGTGGTTTAGCATGAAACTGAAAAACTGAAGGACGCCATTCTAAAGGACTGGAATCAAGACACTGTTACGAATGGTGCGTCATTGGAGGTAATTGGACCCAAATGCAGGGAAGCAATCACAGGGACACGGAGTTGCTCTAACAAAACTTGAATTATTTAAGGAAACTTCAGAAGATAACAAGGACTTATACTCAAATCTCAAACCCAAACCTAATAGAAGACATAGGCAAACGAGGAACAATAACATTACTATTATACCTGTCAGGTAGAGTAACAAGGCAGACGATCCGACCAGGACTCAAACACACACGGGGTTTAATAGACATGGGGCTGATTACAATTAAGAACACCTGGGTAACACAAAAGGGAGAAAGCAGGGGCGGAGAAAAAACAGGTGAACACAATGGGCAATCACTCTGACAGGACACAGTTGGAAAAAAAACATAACAAAACCAACCAAAACCCCAACTAATCCCAACGAGCGCCTTGCAAATGTGACGCTATTGCGTGATGGATTGGGCTTGTCCTGCCTTTCCGTGCATCATCACACGCCGTCGTGTGCTGTCAGCAGTCTGACACTGGCCAGCGAACCAGACGGGGGTCTCTGTTTGGGCCGACAGTTGGTCGCTCCCATCTCCCCGCGGAAAAGGCCCGACGTGACGCTAGCCAGGTCCCTTCTGTGTTTTCCCTATCTAACCCCCAACCAACACACACACACACATACATGACCTCCTCCTAGTAACCACAACTTGAAATCCTTTGCCGTCATCCAGAAACATTTTGGTTGCGGAACAGCTTGGACGCGCAAGTTTCGACAAAGCGGATTCCCTGCTTGGTCTTGCGTCCATATGTCCTGGAGATCACACACCAGATGCGCACGTGTCTTCTACCCCTGGATTACTTTCTTGGGTTCTGCTTGCCACGTGGAAAATAAAAGTGATGACTATTGGGAGGACATGACAGCCGAGGGGAGTGAAAGCGTTTTTTAGCGCTTTTATTTATTTATTTCCCACATGACATCCATCAAGAGGGTTGGGTGAAGGTGTTTGATTTGGGGGAAGGAGGACTGTGAAAGGGGAATAAAGGGCTTGTTATGGCATTTTTGGGGGAATTTGAGTTCACTTTTTGTGGAATCTTGACTTTAAAATGTATATGTAAAGTTACTTTTGCCATTGAAAGACATCACATCAGTTTTAACTGGGATTGGTTGGCATTAAATGATTGTTTCACAATAATTGGCAGGGAGAGCGAACGCCAATGTGTTCAAGAACACAACGTAGTGAAAAGATTTATGCTTTTTTATATTGGTAGTCATAACAAAAGAATTGTTTTGTTTTGTTGAGTTGTGTTTGAGGTTCTCATTATTATTATTATAGCTGTCAGGTAGAGGTGTGGTATTGATCCAAATAATCTTGGGTAATTCTGTCATTAACATCTTCCATCCAAGTCAAGATTTTATTTTTTTGGGTTACTTAAAAGTAACAATATTTAGCAAAACAATAGTTATTAGCCCATGTTTTAGACAAATGCAGATACAGCAGACCAACATTAAGGACAACGTAACCAAGATGTGAAAAAATCAGTCAATTGTGACAACTAATATTGGCGAAAATATGACAAATCAAATAAAATACTACTAATGAGAATATAAAAAATATCACTTGCATGAAAACTAAATCAAAGTGCAAAACAGATGGCAGATTTGAAAACAACCCCCAACATAATAAAATGAGTAAAAATAAACTAAAACTCATCCCCCAAAAAGTTGGCCAGTAAAAAAAACGACTTTTCCATCAATATTTTTCTTTCATACGAGAATTTGCTGTTTTTTTTTAACCAATTGTTTGGTATTTATCAGAAGATTCACAACACAGTCACTGTCACAAACCCAGGTAAATTATTTCCCTTGTTCCCAAGATTAAACTATCCCTAAACCCCATGTAAACGATTTCCCATGAAAGGGTTTTTTTTGCACCTCATCAAAACAGACACGAGCAACAGATTGTAATGCGCTGTACATTAATTCCTCATTAACTCAGGGGACAAGGATGGAGGGATGAGGCGGACTGTACCATCTGCACGGCACGGGGGGGCACAAGGGAATTAAAAAAGCCCCCAAAAATACAAAATAACATTTTTTTTTTAAATGCAACCAACCAGCAAATCTTTTTTTAAGCGTTTCGCTCCTACCTCCTCTCTCGTAGAGTCCACGTGTCCAAAGTCCCGCAGAGAAAGTCCAAAAGCTGCACTTGTGGCGTCTTCTTCGTGGCTCTTATCCGCATGTGTCACGCGTGTGTTTGCATTCCCTCCAATGCGAGGACACAGATGGCACCCAGATGGAGCGACAGGCACACACATGCGTTCAAAAGCTGTGCCTTTTTCTCGCTCGGTTCTCCGTTATACCGCTCGGTCTTCTCTTCACGTCCGTCCAGTCGTGCTCTCTCTCGGCTTCTGAGCTTGCGAACAGTCGGCGTCGCTCAGAGCCTCCCCAAGCCCCTCCCACAAACCCCCACCTGACGTCACTGGCCCCGCCCTCCTCACAGCATGGCTCCTCGCCAAGCAAGCATCCAGTAGGGCCTTCATTCATGGAGATAGAGCCTGTAATTAACATAACTAATTGCTTTGGCACCTAAAGGCTAAACATGAGGCCGTGCCAAGGGTAGCAAAAGTGTGCGCATCTGCATGTGTGTGAATGAAGGATTTTAGCCCCCCCCAAACCCCTCTTTTCGTCTCATTGATAGCCTTTTGTCTCAGTTCCTTAACGCAGCCAACCTATTGTGTCGGTCGGAGGGCGGCGGGGACACTTGAGGAGCCCGGCTCGGCTCTGTCTCCTCGCGAGTTAAACTTAAATCGCCGGTTGATTTATGCACCCCGGCAGACAATGCAGGTGAAGATAAATGGCGGCCGTTGAGGAACTGCCTGACCCCCATTCATTAGTTTTACAGAAGAACAGTGATCTGTTTTGATGACACGGGTGACATGTGGAGGGTCATGTGACCCCGAAAAAGTAAACTAAAACCACAAAAAAGTAAACAGCTTGATTAAATTATCGTAATTTAATAAGTTTTTTAAAAAAAAATGACTATAAGCCACTAACCTCCCGCTCGCCCTGTCCAGTGTGGCTAATTAATGAATTTTTACAAGCTAATGAGCATCATGGCTTTTGTTGTGAATATCCAACAACACAATGTGGACACCTGCTGCTTTTAGTCCATATGAACATACGCATTGTGCGGCTTTTAGTTGGGTACGCCTTTAAGTCCAATGATGATGGTGTTCCAGCTATTTAAAAGAAAACCCAAACAAAGCGACACATTTAAAGGGAAGGTCAAAACCATTATTATGAAGATGCGAGTGAAAATAATCTTGCTTAATAATTAAATTAATGAATTTCATTTTCCTGATGTGGAGAAAAATGGGCAAATAAATGTCAGTATTTTCAAAAGCGCCTGCTCAACATTTTGTATGTTGTACATTATTTTTATGCATTTTTCAATAGATTCTAGTTGAAACTAAATTGAAAAAAATGCTTTATCAACACTATCAAAATTTAAATGCAACCAACTTGGAGCAATAAAAGGGCTTTAAAAAAACCTGGCCTAAACCCAATTACAAATCTGTGGAAAAACTACAATGTCACCGTCACCTGCAAATACTGCACGTCAACTTTTTTTAAAAATGCATTTTTGCGAATAATCATCCGTGATAACCTGGCCTCGCCTCCTCTTCTCTATTCAGAGTGCATCTGGTCGGCCAGCAGGCTCAGAGGCAGCGCCAGGTGGTGGCGAGCAGGAGGGAGGGGGAGGGAGGGCCGGCGACGGAGGCGAGGGGGGTAGCAGTCATGCACGAATGAGGAAGGCCATCCATCTGACGCTACAAGAACCAAAACTACTACGACAGTGGTGGCAAAGTCAAGTTTGACTTTGGAGCAAGGGTGTCCGACTCGGGTTGGTTCACGGGCCGCATTAACGTCAACTCGATTTCATGTGGGCCGGACCATTTTAGATATAATATTTAGATTTTTTTTAAATAAATGGATTAAAAGAACTGGATTAAAAGCCCTATATATTCCATTTTTTATAGATCTAAAACAATGTTTATTTTAGCTTTTTAAAAAATATATTTTCAGATTTTACAAAATGATTTTTGAACTAAAAACACAAAAAAATTGATTAAAAAATTACAATTATTTATTTAAAAGGAGGGAAATCAGGAAATTTAATATACATCTATACTCTTCATTTTAATTTGATCCTAAAACAGAAAGTCGGCACTCATGATTTACTTTCCGGGCCACACAAAATGATGCGGCGGGCCAGATTTGGCCCCTGGGCCGCCACTTTGACACATATGCTTTAGAGCACAGTGAACGTGAACTCCCGTCTCTGAACCTCTCGGCCAATCATCTTAAAGCCTGGCTATTAGACGAACAAAATTGCGATCACAACGCTATCAACAACTGTACTACGTGTGTAAGTGGGTCTAGTACGTGTCATCATTTATCTTCAACCTACACAAAAGGGACTAAAGATGGAAATTAGCCCTCGGCTACAATCTTACATATATACACATTCATTAACATGAATGTCATTGCATAGTACATGTTTTGTTATTGTTAAATATCCCAGTGATTCCCCTCTAAACCAACCCATGACAAAGCCTCTTCATCTAGAACACATGTGTCAAAGTGGCGGCCCGGGGGCCAAATCTGGCCCGCCGGATCATTTTGTGTGGCCCGGGAAAGTAAATCCTGAGTGCCGACTTTCTGTGTTAGGATCAAATTAAAATGAAGAGTATGGATGTATATTAAATTTCCTGATTTTCCCCTTTTTAAATCAATAATTGTAATTTTTTAATCCATTTGTTCTGTTTTTAGTTCAAAAATCATTTTGTAAAATCTAAAAATATGTTTAAAAAAAGCTAAAATAAACATTGTTTTAGATCTATAAAAAAACGGAATATTCAGGGCTTTTAATCCAGTTCTTTTAATCCATTTATTAAAAAAAAAAAATCTAAATATTATATCTAAAATGGTCCGGCCCATGTGAAATCAAGTTGACGTTAAAACGGCCCGCGAACCAACCCGAGTCTGACACCCTTGATCTAAAAGGATGTCTTATTTCCAAAGCTAACCAAGAATGCTATTGATTTCTGCCATAAATGCTGAATATGTAACTATAACATGTCGCCTCTCCAGCTGTCTCAATTTGGAACAGTTCCAGCTTACTTTCCACTTTAACCAAGACTCCCATTGAGCCCCTCAAAATAAAAAAAATAATAAAAAAAGCAAACACAATCACGCATGTTGCGTTCAGGCAATCTTGCACTGGCGTCGCAGCTGTTTGCTATTGTGTACATGTGTGTGCGGCCAGATGAAGATAGAACAAGAGATTGTTGGGCATCTGTTTCAGTTCACACGCTCCCTCTCCAATTTTCCCCTTTTAGAAAATGTAAACATCCTTTTTTTTTCTCTCCCCCTTTTAAGAAGGGACCGAAGAAAAAGAGGCAGGAGGGGATTGGAGGAAATGATCACATACAGTGGGTATTAAAAGTCAACTCTAGCCTGTTGCGATAATACGTTGGGGGTGAAAATGAGAGAACTCATTCAATATGGAGATATTGAGATATACGCCAAACAATTTGGGCCTTTTTGTGTCTTCCAAATTTTACGTCAGTGGCAGAAAATGGTATCGGCGGCTTATTATTTTAAGTTTATACATTCATAGACATCATATTAGGGTCATGTAAGCCACAATATTAACGTATGGTGCGGCCTATACGATCCAAAATGTGATATTATTGTTTTTATTATTAATTGTTGTTTTGTATCAATTTTTTTAGGGAATAAATACAAATACACTCTAGTTACATTCTAAAATTGATAAATAATTTATAAAAATAACAATTTGTTTATAATTTAAATCTCATTATACTTGTATAATGAGAATAAAATCATTCAATTCAATAATAATAACAATTTGTTTAAATTTGCGTTTTTATTTTTAATAAAAATTTAATTCATCAACATTTTAAATATCATTTTTATCCAAAATTTAATGTCCACCTACAGTGATATTATTGTTTTTAATATATTAATTGTTTTTTTGTATCTATTTTTTTTGGAATAAATACAATTATAAATGAATTAAGTACAATAAAAAAAAACAAATACACTAGTTATGCACCTCAATACCATTCTAAAATTGATAAATAATTTATGATAATAACAATTTGTATAAAATTCCCTTTTTTATTTTTACACAAATTTAATTCATCAACATTTTAAATATCACTTTTATCCAAAATGTGATGTCCACCTACAGTGATATTATTGTTTTTATTATTTTAATGGTTGTTTTGTTTCTATTTTTTTTTAGGAATAAATACAATTATAAATGAATTAAGTCCAATACAAACACAAATACACTAGTTATGCACCTCAATACCATTCTAAAATTGATAAATAACAAAAAATAATATATATATGTATATATATGTGTATATATTATATATATATATATATGTATGTATATATATGTATGTATGTATATATTATATATATATATATATATATATATGTATGTATATATATATATGTATGTATATATGTATATATACATATATATATATATATACACATATATATATATTATATATATAATATATATACACATATACATACATATATACATATATACACATATATATATATATATATATATATATATATATATATATATATATATATATATACATATATACATATATATATATATATATACATACATATATATATACACACACACACATTTACATATACATATATGCATATACGTATATATGAAAAGAGGGAAAAATACGAGTTGGGTTTTTTGGCAGAACTTTAAAAACCAAAAAACTGAGGGCGACAATAAAAAAAAAAAGTGCTGAAGATTAAAAATGCTTAATTGGAGACAGTAAACATATTAGCAGGCAGTTCTTGCTAAATGAGAAGCTGATGTCTCTTCGGAACACTCGGTGACTCAGCACCAGCTTTGCTTGTAAATGCAACCAAAACAACTTCAATTTGGGCTCAAACCGAGCAACACAAGTTGATTGACAACATCTTAAGCCATTTTCAAATGCTGCGAGGACCCCACATGACGAGAAAACCGTACTTTTCACAACCTACACAAGGGACTACAAATGCAAATTCATTAACATAAATATAAATATGTTTATTAATATATGCTGTTCCTTATGAAATAAATCAAAATCAAACTTTTTGGGGCTCCGTGAACCCAACTGAACTGGACACCCATGCCTTAAATTATGATTGTAGCCTGTAAAAATTAAATAAAACTCTCACAGATCCAGGTCAAATTTGCCAAAACATTTTGAGTCGATAAAAGCCTCGATTGAAGGCCTGCAGTTAGAATTTTTTTTCTCCCAGACCCATTTTTTCCTGTTTCTTTTTCCTCTATGAGAAATGGGATTTAAGTGGTGGAATAACAGCCAAATGGCTTTAAAATGATGACAGAAATGTTTATGGGCTCAAGAAAAGCTGCTATGGTGCCACTCGAAATCTTTATTCCAGCCACGGTTTCCTGGAGTTTTACTTAACGCTTCCCACACGTCGGGAATCGTTTTTCCTTTTGGAAGTTTAACATTTTCATGTGTAAGTATTAAAAATATTAAAAAAGCCAAAAGGAAAAAATATTCATGATCAATGTAGATATTTCTCCCCAAAATAAATGCATTTAATAATATAACATACCAAAATGCATTGAGCCAACTGAATACAAAATATAAATTGAGTGCAGTAAAACATAAAAAAGGATTTCATATCATGTATAAGACACATATTAATATATAATATACAGAAATGAAATAAAATACCTTAAAAAGCTAAATTATGAATGTAATTATCTATTATTTTCTTCAATTCCAGAGCAGTCTATTAAAACCAGCTAATAATAATTCAACAATAAACAGAATATGTCTGCATCAAAAGATAAAAAAAATAAATTATCAATGAAATTACATGATAAAAAAATTCCTAAAATTAATAAATAAATGTACTGCATATACCAGACTATAAGCTGCCTTGTTTTAAAGTTTGGTTGGCTAAACTATTTTTCATAAAATTAATAAATACATGTACTGCATATATCGGACTATCAGCTGCCTTTTTTTAAGTTTGGCTGGCTAAATTTTTTTTCATAAAATTAATAAATAAATGTACTGCATATACCGGATATAAGCTGCCTTTTTAAAAGTTTGGCTGGTAATTTTTTTTCTTCATAAAATAAATAAATAAATGTTCTGCATATACCGGTCTATAAGCTGCTTTTTTAAAGTTTGGCTGGCTAATCAATTTTTCATAAAATTAATAAATAAATATACTGCATATACCGGACTATAAGCTGCCTTTTTTTAAAGTTTGGCTGACTAAACAATTTTTCATAAAATTAATAAATAAATGTACTGCATATACCAGACTATAAGCTGCCTTTTTTAAATTTGGCTGGCTAAAGAATTTTTCACAAAATTAATAAATAAATGTACTGCATATACCGGACTATAAACTGCCTTTTTTAAGGTTTGGCTGGCTAAACAATTTTTCATCAATTTAATAAATAAATGTACTGCATATACCAGACTATAAGCTGCCTTTTTTTAGAGTTTGACTGGCTAAACAATTTTTCATAAAATAAATAAATAAATGTACTGCATATAACGGACTATAAGATGCCTTTTTTTAAAGTTTGGCTGGCTAAACAATTTTTCATGCTTCCGTCACTTTCACATTCACACAAAAAATAACTAAGTTTGCAAAATGTCAACAATTCCTAGTTTAAGCAAAATAAAAAATAGGAAATCTACTCAAGAATGACACTGTCGTTTTTTTGTCAGTAAATATGCTATGACATCACATCCCGCTAGTTTCCCGGACTTTCCGAGTGCCCCGATAAAAGCCATTTGTTGTACATTTCAGATCAAAACATCTTCATTTTCTCTAAGCACCTTACCGGCAAAGCTTCCCTCCCACTATCCCAATGTTGCCTAATCTGATCCAGCCCCAGATTTCCCTGTCTGATCTTGCACATATTTGTCCATTACACCCTCTACATCGTGTTTATCTTTTCAAAAACCATCACTTCCAAGGCCCGTTATAGCCTCCAGTTCCATTTACAGTCCGAGAAAACTAAATGGAAATCAAATAAGAGCCATTTTTTCGCTCATCATTAAGGGATAAAGAGCATGATAGGTGGCGTAAATACAAAACAGATTTGATTGTTGGTCTCTCAAACCCGTGCGGGAAAGGAATGTTCTTCCCCGAAATAAAGGCGCTCGTTTAAAATCTATTCTTCCTCCTGCGTTTTGGGTTAAAGAGCAGTTGAGAAGCCACAAAGTGCTTCTGGGAAGCCATGAATTCATTCGCAAACTTTTCTCAACCCTGCACGCCAAAACCATGTGATTTTTTTTTTAATCTCCCCTGGCTTTAAAGTGTCCATACAAAAGTCTACACACCCCGGATGGAATCCCATGTTAAAATAATAGTAAGATTTGTTGTAAGTGCTGTTGACAATGTAAAAAAACCCAAAATGTCAATAATCAAAGCTAACTTCTACGAAACTATAAGCCACTTTATATGCACTATCACTTCATCATAAACGATAACAAAAATTAAAAAAAATGATCCAAATGTATCTATTCGGAGCAACGGATGCATTATTTATGAATTCTTCATTAAGACTGCACACAAAAACAAATACAGTAATCCCTCGATTATCGCGGTTAATGTAGACCGCACATGGCCGCGATAAATGAAAAACCGCAAAGTAGTGTCACCACTATTTAAAAAAATAAAATAAAATTTGTGGAGTCCTAGTAGCAAGCAGAGGACAGGGGAGTGGCTTCAGCGTGGATTTTCACATTTTTATGAATTTACAAAAAAAAAAATCCTCCAGAAAAAAATCTGTGATGTAGTGAAACCGCGATATTCGAGGGATTACTGTACTGTATTTTCTCGCATATTAGCCGCCTCCGCCTATAAGCCGAACCCTTAAAATTGCCTTAAAATGGTTGAATTTGACAATTTCTCTCGTATAAGCCGCCCCATGATTCACAATTTTCACCTCCGTATTCATGGTTTTAATAGGGAGTACAAATGTGTTACTTTGAAGGGAAAATCTTAAGAAAAATCATTGCACGTGGTATTTCTGAGATACTGGAAAAATCAATTGCTGGATTAAACACTCCTAAAGGGTGTTGGCTACATGTAGACAAATTCAAAAAGGAAGTCATGTGAGCAGTACAACCAGGAAGTGTGTCCGTAGCGGTCTAGTTTGTAAGACCTACCGTATGCATGTATATCTATGTGCATGTATGTATATATGTGCTTATATTTATATATATATATATATATATATATATATATATATATATATATATATATATATATTTCAGCAACACGCTTATTTATTTATATATTTATTCATGTATTTGTTTATTAACTTACTTATTACCTATCTATTTATGTCTAAAATGTCTTTTGCTGTGTCTGTATTCTCACCCTCTTGCTACTGTGACAACGAAATTTCCAGAATACGGTATGAATAAAGTTATCCAATCCAATCCAATCCATCCTAGGTAAAATGAGCGAGCAATAGCAGGCACACCTACGTTAGTTTTTTTCACGTTTTATGCAAGATAGTTTATTTTTTCTTGAATTTAATTCATAAACATCCAAATAAATGTGCCTTGCATTATGGCGTTAGGTCCTTATCACCTTGCAGTTTCGTTTCGTGCATGTCAAGCCTAATTTGTGTGCATATAAGCCGTACCCTTGATTCAGTCATCATTTTTTTTAGCGAAAAATACGGCGTATATGCAAGAAAATACGGTAACTCACTTTAGCATCGTATTCAAAGCTATTTAAAGTTATGGACTCGCTGCAGCTTCTCAATAAACAACTAATCAATAAATATGAAAGATGTCTCCGTTTGTTTTTAACATTATTGATGACGGATTGAAAATATGCGCTAAAAAACATTATCATTGCACATCACCAAATATCATTCCAGACAGCAAAAGAAATCAGACACAATTCATTTGCGGTACAAACGTGGCTTAAAGACAAACTTAACTTGACTGACTCCCAGATGCAAAAGCTCAACCCATGACGCCAACGTAAAATGTCGGCGGGCGCAGTTCCGTAAAACCGCACCACATAAGAAAAAACACATCATGACACAAACCCCTTCCAAGTGCGAATACTTCACTCAGATGTTTGTATTACATATAAACCACAATGGCCGCAGCCCATTTAACGTCCCATTAGCGCTGGAGGCGCATGGTGCCATTTTGCGCCGTAGAATGCAACAATGGCAATAAAAAGTCATTTGGCATACTTCTGCGGTAGATTAGGAGTTCCAGATCCCAGGACTGCAGTCCCCGTTTTTTTTCGATGGAAAGGCCAATTAGCTCGCCGAGTATTTAAATCCCGCCGCGGCGTTTAAAGACGTGTCAAAAACGTGAGGTTTGCTTAGACTGCAGACTAATTCTGTCATTATACGTGCTGCCAATTGTGTGACGTTGTCCCGGGAAACGGACTCTAATTGACTGGTCGCCGTTGCCGTGGAACGCATTAGCGCTGCAGTCGGAGGTCACCCGCGTTTCGTGTAATTCCACGTGTTCGGGGCTCACGTTTCGACATCGTGTGTTGGACTGTTTTTACTCTTTCTTAAATGGCTGAAAATGACGGAGCTCTCATTTATTTTTTGGGGGACTTGATATTAGGTTGGCGGCATTTCTCGGCGAGTTGTTGAAAAGGGATTGGACGGCCGTTGTCGTCAATGGCACGGAAGATGAGCAGTCGCATAAATTAACTGGATGGCTATTGTTGTCAATGGTAGGCAATGAGTTATTTGAGGTTACTACCTTGTTGGTTTTAGGCTATGTTGTTGTCCTTCCGACTTTCTGTTGATTTTGGGTCACTTCCAACATTATTTCCTGTTTGTCTTAAGGTATTTCTGGGTCACTTGCGACATCATTTCCTGTTTGTATTACGGTATTTCTGGGTCACTTCCAACATCATTTCCTGTTTGTTTTACCGTATTTCTGGGCCACTTCCGACATCATTTCCTGTTTTTTTTCGGCATTTCTGGGTCACTTCCAACATCATTTCCTGTTTGTTTTACCGTATTTCTGGGCCACTTCCGACATCATTTCCTGTTTTTTTTTAGGCATTTCTGGGTCACTTCCAACATCATTTCCTGTTTGTGTTACGGTATTTTAGCTTTTTTATATATATTTTTAGATTTTACAAGATGATTTTTGAACTAAAAACACAGAAAAAATGGATTAAAAAATGACAATTATTGATTTAAAAGGGGGAAAATCAGGAAATTTAATATATATCTATACTCTTCATTTGACTTTGATCTTAAAACGGCACTAAAAAGTCGGCACTCATGATTTACTTTCCCGGGCCAAACAAAATGATGCGGGGGGCCAGATTTGGCCCCTGGGCCGCCACTTTGACACATGTCCTAGATTAATAAAATTCTCCACTGCAACAATCTTTCACAATAAAGTGTTTTCTGTCCCTTAAAACTTTACGGGGTGCTCACAACTTCAAATTGTACCAAAAAAATCCATCAATTAACTGCTTGAAAATGAAGTTTAAACTGAACTTTTTCCTCCAATTAAGTTGATCAATTCCTCCATAGTTTCCAAAACACAACCATGACGTATTTTCCGGCTCATAAATTACAGCACCCTCTCTCCACACCCCCCCATTTTGGTGTTTGATTGAAATTAGCTGTATACTACGTCAGCCCAGCCGCAAGCTAATGAGGACAAACGCTCAATAAAACGGATAGATGTCTAAACGGGCAGTTTGATGACAGCCCGCGTTTCGGCCAAAATTCCCCCGAGGCTCGTTGGCCGCCCACCCCCGAGGCATTAAAAACAAATGAGGGGCTGATCATGGGGGGTTCCCAGCCGACTGGTACTCGGCCCCCCCTTTGACATCCTACTTGCCCTATCACGCCTCTCCCCGTCTGTCTCTCTTCACCCCACCCCGGCCCCAAATCTATTGTACCCTCCTTTTCAGCTGGTCTCATATCACCCATAACAAATGGGAGACCCCCCCCCCCCGCCCCCCCTGCCCCCCTTTTCTCTCTCTCTCTCTCGAACGCACTCCCTCACTTTTTCCTCCTCCGACTCGGTGCCGATGAAAGGCAGGCATTGAGTCGGCGGTGGCATTCCAAAACCTCAGGCCTCGGCTCCAGCGTGTCTGGCTATTCAACACTGCTGGGAGCCATTAGTTTAAGTAAGGCCTGACCCACCTACTCACCCGCGGAAAAGCCTCATATCTCCTGTTACACTCAGAGAAGGGAGGCGGGCGGGCGGGGGCCACTTCGACGTGCCCACGCGTGAAAGACAGAGATGGGTTAATACGAGAGGTGCTGGTATTTTCATACCTGGCAACCTTGGCCCATGGCTCCCCTTATTAATGATTGCAATTGCCCTTATTAAGTGATAAAAAAATATAAACATTTACTCACATAGGGTGCACTTAAAAGTCTAAAATTTTCTCCAAAGTGGACGGGGTGCCCAATCAGACCGTGGACGTCCCAGCGAAAAATGGGAATTGCATATCTGGCAACCTCGACCAATTGCTCCCCTTATTAACGATTGCAATTCCCCTTAAGCAATTAAAAAAATAAAAACATACAAATGCAACATGTATACAAATGCAACATGTATACAAATGCAATATGTATACACGTACATCTATGTGTATGTATGTATATTTATATTTATATATATGTATGTATATGTATGTATGTATGCATGCATGCATATATATGTATGTATGCATGCATATATATGTATGTATGCATGCATATATATGTATGTATGCATATATATATATATATATATATATATATATATATATATATATATATATATATTTATATATATATATTTCAGCAACACACTTATTTATCTATTTATATATTTATTCATGTATTTATTTATTTATTTATTAAATTAGTTATTACCTATCTATTTATGTCTAAAATGCCCTTTCTGTATCTGTATTCTCACCCTCTTGCTACTGTGACAATGAAATTTCCCGAATAGGGGATGAATAAAGATATCCAATCCAACACGGCACATATTTGCTCACATTGGGCGCACTTAAAAGTCTAAAATGTTCTCCAAAGTGGACGGGGTGCCCAATAAGTATGCAATAAATTCAAGATTTTGTAGATGGCGCTGACAGCTTGACTGTCTGGGTACATTGCTTGCTGACGTGCTATATTTATATAGTGAAAAGGCGTATGTGTGAATGGAGAATGCGCGTGAGCATATCATGCTTAAATCATGTTTATTAGCAATATTAGCCGTCAACGATGATGTTTTCGTCTGCTAGCAGTGACCAAGACAAGCCAGATTAGAGTCAAAATGGCAAAAAAGAAAACAGTTTCACAAAAAAAATGTACTTAAAAAGTAAAATATGGGAAAAACGTCTAAGTTGACAGTTATGTATTTTTGTGCACGGGCCAAAAGTGTGAGTAAAAAAAAATGACTGCACGTTTGCTTTCGTCTTTTATAAGCTGCGGGGTGACGCTTTCCTTAGGACGAATTTTCCGGGAAAGTTTCCAAAAGCGCGAGTGCACGCAGACGACAAAGTCCAAAATTGGGAGCCGCCAATCGTCACTTGGGGATACGCGAAATATTTAGCGGTAAATTATTATGTCGTGTGTTTAAGAAAAGTTTTTATAGGGACCGAGGCGGCAATAAAGCAGAAAGTGGGTTTTTAAGTGATTTTTTTTTCATATTTTTATGCTATATAGGCAGGCATGGTCATATTTAGATTGAGGTGGATGAATACGGGAGATTAATTCTACCGTAATGTGAGCAATTTTATTAAACTAACAATTTGAGACATTTTACCATGTTTTTGATTGAATTGACGTTATCAAAAAATACATTTACAAACTTTATTATGGTACCTGTTGGCTTCACAGTAGTAGTCCTGGCACTGCGTCTTCATCACATCAAAATATTTGGATGGCTGCCGACCACTCGCAGTTGAAATAGATTGGACATCTATCACGATCTATGGGAGAAAATGAGATGTTTGATTTTATTTATGCACCATCTGCTTGCAATCTTAGTAGCAATTTGGAATCATTCGTTTAAACAAATCACAGTTGTATATTATTAAAATTGACGAAAATGACACTCGAAAGAAATTATGGGAGTAGATTTTTTCCCCCAGATACAATATAGGTCATTAGGTTAGTTTAGAACTTTATTACATCCCGTATTCGGGAAATTTCTTGGTTACAGTAGGAAGACAGACACAGACACACAAGACATTGTAGACCTAGGTAAAAAAAAAAAAAATTTTTTTTCAATTATATCACCCAAAGTTATATTTGACTGCTTTTAGTATAATACTTCTTTTTTGCTGCTACATTTTACGCCGCTATAAAAAGTGTTGTTAAATTAGGAAAAAAAATAAGCAGCACGGAAGCATTCTACTAGGTGTTCTACGTTTTTTTTTTGTATGTTTATGTTTATTTTTATTTTTTTTACCTTTAAGCTAACTTTTATTTTTTTTCCAATTATATTACCCAATGTTATATTTGACTGCCTTTAGTATAGTAGTACTTCTTTTTGCTGCTACATTTTACGCCGCTGTAAAAAGTGTTGTGAAATTAGGAAAAAGAAGAAGCAGCAGGGAAGCATTCTACTAAGTGTTCTACGTTTTTGGTATTTTTTATTTTTTTACCTTTACGCTAACTTTTAAAAATATTTATATATTTTTTTCAATTATATCACCTAATGTTATATTTGACTGCTTGGAGTATAATTCTTCATTTTGCTGCTAAATTTTACGCCACTGTAAAAAAGTGTAAAAATAAACAGCAGGGAAGCATTCTACTAAGTGTTCTACGTTTTTTAAATTTTTTATTTTTTTAACCTTTAAGCTAACTTTTATCATGTGAAATGATTAATGCTACATACAGTGTTGTTACCCTTCAAGCAAAGCATAAAAGCAACACATAATATCACACTTAAACGCATATATTCTTTATCTTCTGCAAAAATCAGCTAACATTACTGCTTCACTATGACACCCCAAAATATTTCTATAGTATATTTGTCTAGAACTGTCTCACCCAGAAGGAGGATCACAAAAGTGAAACCCCAATAAATCCCACCATGACTGTATATATTTTTTTCAAGCATTTGCTATTTTCTCATTAAAAAATACACATAGGAAATTGCTTTCTTTGTGTGTGTATGTGCGGCTAGAACGGATCAATGGTACTAAACCGGACGTGTGTATTTAACTTGAAATGTTCCAAAAATAAAGAAATATGTTATGATGGCTACTGGCTCCTTGTTAAAAAAAAAAAAAAAAAAAAATCTCCCCTTTAAAAACACGTAAATCGGCAAAGTTCAAGACCTTTTCTCGAAACGATATACAGTCGTGTGCTCTTCCTGAAAACCGCATGCGCTGTTGTGGCCGTCCATCGGAGACCCTCGGTACTTTTAAAGCCGCCAGCGTAGCGGTTTTGGCTAATTGGGGTGGAAAGGATAGCGAGGACACGCTGCGTGCCGCTGGCGTCGCGGCCGCGTTGGCACGTAAACATGGACGCTTCTCTAAACAAGTCCATGTTTGGGGAGGGAGAGTGCTTGGCCCGGGCCCACACACACACACACACACACACTTATAACACACACCACACACACACACATGACACACACCGAGTAAATTTCGTTCACCTCACTTGGTGCTGGAAGTGTGCCTGCTTTGTGAAAATGTAACTGTCATTTTATTGAAGTTTGTTTACGTTGGCCGTAAATCACGTTTTTTTTTAGGTCACCATTCACTTTGCATTGGCTTTAATAACTAACATTTACAGTGAAACCAGCAGTTCATGATTGAAAAATGTCTTGAAATCCAACATTTCTTAATTTGTCTTTATGAAACTTGTAGCTAACGCGAACGCGGACCAAATGACTTCTGGCGAAGGAAGCGCGGTAAAAACTAGACTGGTCGCCAGCCAATTCCAGACTGTCAGAAATGACAACTCCAATCCAAGCATCAATTTTCCTCATCTCATTTTATAGAATAAAAACAAGCTTCCATCTGTTTGGTGAATCTTCAGGGTAATTCATTTCATCTTAAAGGAGCGGAAAAACCCAAGCCAAAAAATATCATTTCTTCCCAAGTATCGGTAATAAAATGTACATAACGCTCTGAACCACTACGCATTCTTTCTGTCATTGGCCGAGTTAGGCGTTGACAGCGGCGCGTTATCCTATGCAGTGGTACCTCGACATACGAGCAATTTGAGATACGAGTAAAATTTTGGGCAAATATTTATCTTGAGATACGAGACAAATTTTGATATACGAGCAGACAGCGGACGCGAGAGGCTGCTCATAAGAACATCATGGCCACTGTCTCTCTCCCCGCAACTCCCTCCTCGTGTAATGTCTCTGGTCGCAACTCCTTCTTTGTAATGTCTCTGGGAGCACTGGGCAGAGCGTTGCATTTTTTCAGTGTTTTTTCCTGTTAGTCAGTGCGAATGGCGGAGCGATTGCAAATACGAAATGAGTATATACTACTTCTCGTTGGAAAGTGGCCGTGCGTTATCCTATTGTGAGGACATTTGTGTGCATCATTTTCAGAATATTTTGGAGGCAATACAAACTCAAACAACCCTCGATATTGACTGAAAGTCAGTGTGGAGGCGGGGCAAAAAGAGCAAACCCGGGAGAAGAAAGGTATCAAAATGTCAAACTAGATTAGAATTAAGTTTAGTGTTAGGTTCGATTAAACTTATTTTTGAGTGTGTCTGCATCGTAATCCAAGTTCATTTCAATTTGTTTATGTTATGTTACGAGCGCGTTGCCATGCAAAAAGTCCCCCACTTCGAAATCTGTATAATTTTAGTACTATTAAACACATGTTAGTAATATTAAACCACTAGTTATGTGTTACTTTCTTAATAGATGGCGAATTAGAACAAATAAAACATTTTTTCCAATCCAATATCCTGTTTTGGGGTGTTTTTTCAGAGGGTTCGGAACAAATTCATTTGTTTGTGTAAGGTTAGATTCAACTTATTTTTGAGTGTCTGCATCATAATCCAAGTTCATTTAAATTTGTTTATGTTACATTACGAGCGTGTTGCCGTGCAAAAAGTCTCCCCCCTTCTCTCTCTCTCTCTCCCCTTCGAAATCCGTATAATTTTAGTACAGACACTCCTCAACTTACGAACGCAATTGGTTCCGAGCGATTGTTCATAAGTTGAATTTGTTTGTAAGTTGATTTAGTGCTATATTTTGTATTATAATTTATGTTTAAGGCCTATATAAGTATATTGAAGGTTTATACAAGTGCATTTGTATGTTTAAGGCTTGTATAAGTAACACGCATTGGTTTGTACTGAAAATTTTTTTTTTAATAAAATGGAGAGAATATGTACAGTACTGTAGAGAGAGAGATAGATTTATGTATTAGAAACTGGCCAAAAGAAGCGACCTAATGACGATTGCACAGTTTTCTTCTTTTTTTCATCATAAATGATGCAGTAGCACTGTATGGCATCATTCAATTGATTTGCAAACTTTGTGCAACGTTCAATATTTGGGTCCTGCTGCTCGATCTTTCTGTTTATAAATGGTACTGAATGTGCAACGCTCACCACTTTCTGACGCGCATCAAGCTTCGTTATTATTGCCACTCGTTTCAAATGAAATGGCTTGCCTCTTCCTTGCAACTCCCTCAATAGAAGCCTTTAGCTTTTTACCAACCATATTCAATATTGGATGCATGAGATATTTAATGATACAAATGAAAAAGGTTCTTTGCACACTGGAGATACATTCACGCACTTCTTCTTCGTTGCAATGCGGAAGGTAGATGCTGGGTGAGCTGAGCTCTCACAGCGCCAGGCGTCGGTATTAGCGGCGGAAAGAAGTACTACTCCGAAAAAGACGCGAAATACAAAATTGGACTTGCGAACATTTTTGGACTTAAACGCAATTTGCAGACATGTTCGTATGTACCGTTGTTCGTAAGTTGAATGTTCGTAAGTAGGGGAGCGTCTGTACTATTAAACACATTTTAGTAATATTAAACCACTAGTTATGTGTTACTTTGTTAATAGATGGTGAATTAGAACAAATAAAAATGTTTTTTTCCAATCCAATATCCTGTTTTTGGTGTTTTTTTAGTTCATTTCAATGGGAAACATTCGTTTGAGTCACGAGAAAATCGACATACGAGCTCAGTCCCGGAATGAATTAAGCTCGTATCTCGAAGTACCACAGTACTTCCTGCTACCATTCCGCGTAAACCTTTCCGTCTTGCGCGTCTGTGTTTTTTGGGGCGTCCCCGAGGCCGCGGTAGCAGCTGTGTTGTTCGCTTCCCTGGCGGCCGTCGCACCTGTGATGTGCAGGTGGCTCATCTGGCAGCCAATGCGGGAACACCTGGCTCGGCGGCGGCGGCGGATACAGCCTTCGGGCTTCGCTCCGCCACTCTGTTTGTGTGCGCTCGTGCGAGTTTGAGAGGGTGGGGGGTTACTTACTGAGGGCTTCGTTAAACCAGAGCCAAGATAAGTGGAAACGCACGGGGGCGAGTGTCGGCATTTCCCAAGGTTGAGCCGCGGGGATGTTTGGACTTGTCGCGGAGGCAATACAATCCTTTATGTATGCAAGAGGAGTATTTACAGTTCGACTCGCACTGTTTTCACTCACCCGGAGAAGCCGTAGTAATGCCAGATATGGGTGGCTTTTGGTTGGAACGCATTCATGTGCTCATAAAATGGAGGGAATTTTACGCCTGTCATAGTCTAGCCTTCAGACATAGTACTGGGATTTCGATGTAGTTGATGTTGTGTCAATTGTGACAGGAAAGCCAATGTGTTGTTGTTAGTTAAGATGGATTTCAACACTAAGGTTGTTGGCACAACAACGGTAACGGGGCTGAAAACGCAACAAAAACGTTTTGCACGGCAACGCGCTCGTAACATAAGATAGACAAATTTAATTGAACTTGGATTATGATGCAGACACTCAAGAATAAGTTTAATCTAACCTTACACTAAACTTAATTCTAATTTTGTTTGACATTTTGATACCTTTCTTCTCCCGGGTTGGCTCTTTTTGCCCCGCCTCCACCCTGACTTTCAGATGCAACCTATGGAGGGTTATTTGCTTTTGTCTTGCCTTCAAAATATTCAGTAAATGATGCACACAAATGTCCTCACAATAGGATAACGCATGACCACTTGCCAATGAGAAGTAGTATATACTCCTCTCGTATTAGCGAGCAAGCTCCGCCATTCGCACTGACTAACGGGGAAAAAACACTGAAAAAAATGCAAGGCTCCGCCCAGTGCTCGCAGAGACATTTACACGAAGGAGTTGCGACGGGAAAGACGGTGGCCATGATGTTCTTATGAGCAGCTTCTCGCGTCCGATGTCTGCTCGTATATCAAAATTTGGTCTCGTATCTCAAGATAAATATTTGCTCAAAATTTTACTCGTATCTCAAATTGCTCGTATGTCGGGCCACTTGTATGTCGAGGTACCACTGTTTTACAGTGAGTCGCTTTGAGGAGAAAACAACAATTTCCTCAACTTACGTTTTTGTGTGCGCCCGGATTTCCTCGCACAAAACGGTGGTCAGAAAGTGGAATTCATATAACACCTACTTGCAGCTTTAGCGTTTTAGCTCACCATCATCACGAAATGTGACAGACCAAGCAGAAATCAGTTTTTACATTGATCACACAGTAACTTTGGTGTAACGAATTATCTCCCACAACACTAAAACTGATCAACGATCCACTTCGGAAGTTAAGGTAATTGATGTCATTTTTAAAAACACACCAACGCGCGTAAATGTCTCCAGCGGCATGCTGGGACGGCCTCCCCGCTAGGCTGTTGTTGCGACCCCCACGGTGAAATCTGGCTCCCGAACTCATCGAGGACCTCCGAGGACGGACAAGAAGCAGAGACACAACCTGACAAGACTCATAAACAACGGCGACCAGAACGCATTCCACCCACGGGAGGAAGATAGCGAGCTCAACACCGCTTTAAGCCACGCAGAAACATTCGCTTTTGTCAAAATTCTGAATGATTCTGTGTCATTGACAGCCATAGAGGTCTAATCCGTTTGAATTTGGACACAAAGCAGCTCATAACTTGCAAAAAAATGACATGGGCAATAAATGAGCATTAGTATAAATCCAGTTTTTTGACTCGAAAGATCTCAGCAGGGGTGAAAGAGAAGGACTGGGACGTCAGGTGAACTTGACAAACGCCGTAAATCACCTCTTGCGGGGTGGGCCGGCCGACAAGATAGTGGCTCCTTCGCGGTTTATGTTCTCGATGAGCGTACGTGTCATCTCTGTCATTATCTTGTCAAGGTTTCTATTTTTTTTTTTAAGATGAAGATGCTCGTCAGTGTCAGTCTTTCATGACCAGGGGTGATAAATGGCAATTTTTGACAGAGCCAAGCCGTAAAATACTGTCTTGAAAGCAAGGTGGTTGGGTTGAGATCCTTAAAAGTGAATAATTCCGTCAACTGATCACGACGCACCCTTCAATCAGACCGTGGACGTCCCAGCGAAAAACGGGAATTGCATACCTGGCAACCTCGGGCAATTGCTTCCCTTATTAATGATTGCAATTCCCCGTTTTTAAGCGATACAAAAACGTACAAATGCAACGCGGCACATATTTACTCCCCTACGGCGCACATAAAAGTCAAAGTAGACAGGGTGTCCAATTAGAATGCACTAAATTCAAGGTTGTGTAGATGTCACTTTTTTTAAAATAAATTTTTAGATTTTACAAAATGATTTTTGAACTAAAAACACAGAAAAAAATGATTAAAAAATGACAATTATTGATTTAAAAGGGGGAAAATCAGGAAATTTAATATACATCTATACTCTTCATTTTAATTTGATCCTAAAACAGAAAGTCGGCACTCATGATTTACTTTCCCGGGCCAAACAAAATGTGTTACACTGAAAAAAATGATTAAAAAATTACAATTACTGATTTAAAAGGGGGAAAATCAGGAAATTTAATATACATCTATACTCTTCATTTTAATTTGATCCTAAAACAGAAAGTCTGATTTACTTTCCCGGGCCACACAAAATGACGCGGCGGGCCAGATTTGGCCCCCAGGCCGCCACTTTGACACATGTAACATACACAATGAAACATTCAAAAGTGTGGGAAATTTGAGATAGTCCTATTTAATGGCCTAAAATAGCACCAACATTAATCAAACAACAGCCAATGAGATGCCAGCGATAGACTAGACGAGGAGCTTTGACAGCAATCAATTACGAACGCCTATCGCCATCCAATGATTTAACAATACCACTTTCTTTAACTTCCAAATGATGGATGCCCACGTAAATAAAATGGCAACGGTCACGTGTCAAAGCGATGTTTATGCCATTTGCTACATAATGACAACGTGAACAGTACACGGAGCAGAACCGGGGTGGGTTCGGTTTGAGGGTCTCGCAATCAAGCGCTAAAGAAGGAGGAGGCCGGCTTATGTTCGGCGAGGTTATGTTTTGTCAGGGCACCCCTAAATAGCCTCGCTCCCCATCCAGTAAGCAAAGCTGGTATTTGCGAAGATTGTTGTTGGCGGGCGATAGCTCGGCGCGGGAGCACATCTGGATCCCATCCTCGCTCGTAGCGCCGGGCGGCAACGAGAAGCAGCTGTGCGAGTACTGGCTTCAATTAGACTCACATTCTCCTTGACAGCTAATCCCTTTCGACTCGTTTCTCTCACTGTTTTTTTTTAATACCCCCCCCCCAAAAAAAGACCCCCCCCACACTTGACTCACTGCCTCGCTCGATGTTGCCACACTGTCTGCAGTCATCGACGAAGAGGGGGGGGGGGGGGGGACGAAGCGCCAGATTGGAAACAGACGTCGGCGGCGAGTGGAAGGGTCTCACGAAAAACACGCAAGTCGACATTTCCTATCGGTCCGACAAAGGCCGACCGTGTTTTTTTTTTTTTTCGGGAACGACGGGGAGCGTTGCAAAAAGTGCAATGGGAGCGTTGCTTTTAAAGGCCAAAAATGTGCCTGAAAAAAATGCTCATTTCTGGTTTATTATGCTCGGTAATACTATAATCGAGTGTAAGTTTATGGGAGGTCAAGTCACTAGTATTGCATATATAAGCACACTTATATGGTCAATGGAGTGAGTCATAGGCAACAATAAGTCTACTAAATCAATAAAACTACTTGATAATGCTTTTCGGAATTTCTCCCCAAAACAGACATTGATAGCATTACTTTTAAATGTCCAAACGTGCCTGACAAAAATGCTAATTTCTGACTAATTATGCTTAAAAAATGAATGTTAATATTGCAAGTCTATGCATAGGTCAAGCCACTAGCATTGCATATATAAGCACACTTATATGGTCAGTGGAGTGAGTCATAGGCAACAATAAGTCTACGAAATCAAAAAAACTACTGACAATAACATGATAATGCTTTTTCGAATTTTTCCCCCAAACAGAAATTGACAGCATTGCTTTTAAAGGCCCAAACATGCATGAAAAAATGCTAATTTCTGATGAATTATGCCGCAAAATCGAGTATAAGTTTATGCGAGGTTCAAGTCACTAGTATTGCATATATAAGCACATGTAAATGGTCAATGGAGTGAGTCATAGGCAACAATAAGTCTACGAAATCAATAAAACTACTTGATAATGGTTTTTGGATTTTCTCCCAAAAACAGACATTGATAGCATTGCTTTTAAAGGCCCAAACATACCTGAAAAAAATGCAAATTTCTGATGAATTATGCCTAAAAAATGAATCTTAATATTGCAAGTCTATGCACAGGTCAAGTCACTAGTATTGCATATGTAAACACATTTTTACGGTCAATGGAGTGAGTCAGAGGCAACAATAAGTCTACAAAATCAAAAAAACTACTGACAATAGCTTGATAATGCTTTTCGGAAATTTTCCCCAAAACAGACATTGATAGCATTGCTTTTAAAGGCCCAAACATACCTGAAAAAAATGCTAATTTCTGACTAATTATGCCTAAAAAATGAATGTTAATATTACAAGTCTATGCACAGGTCAAGCCACTAGTATTGAATATGTAAACACATTTATATTTAATATTATATTATATAATTTCTACAAAAAAAAACAGAAAATGAAAAAAAAAAACATTTCATTTGTGATGAGCACATTAAATGTGACTCCGCCTCAAATTTCAAGTCATCCTACGCCAATCTCTCTCGACTTTACAATGACACGGCAAGTTCTGGCAAATTTCCCGACGAACCGCTTCATCATCTGAACAGAAGTCCAGCTCGATTCCTTTCTCGCGTCGTTGAATCGAGCTCGAAAACGACCTCGTAAATGCCCTCCGTTCTCACGAAAGCCACACTTTGCAAAACATCTTAAAAAGGCAATCCGGGCCGGGGCGAGCTCCCCTCGAACAAAACCGTTACCGGTGAGTCATTAATCAAACTGGGATCGGCGTCTTGACTCAGCTGAAGTGCAAAATCCAACCCAGATTGGTTGTGTGTTCGCAAATGCGAGCCAGATTTGAGTGGTCTGTCAGACCACGATGAGCAAATATGGAAGGTTCTACAGCACATGTGTCAAAGTGGCGGCCCGGGGGCCAAATCTGGCCCGCCGCATCATTTTGTGTGGCCCGGGAAAGTAAATCATGAGTGCCGACTTTCTGTTTTAGGATCAAATTAAAATGAAGAGTATAGATGTATATTAAATGTTCTGATTTTCCCACTTTTAAATCAATAATTGTAATTTTTTTAATCCATTTTTTTCTGTGTTTTTAGTTCAAAAATCATTTTGTAAAATCTAAAAATATATATAAAAAAGCTAAAAGAAACATTGTTTTAGATCTATAAAATGAAGAGTATAGATGTATATTAAATTTACTGATTTTCCCCCTTTTAAATCAATAATTGTATTTTTTTAATCCATTTTTTCTGTGTTTTTAGTTCAAAAATCATTTTGTAAAATCTAAAAATATATTTAAAAAAAGCTAAAATAAACATTGTTTTAGATCTATAAAAAACTGAATATTCAGGGCTTTTAATCCAGTTCTTTTAATCCATTTATTTAAAAAAATCGAAATATTATATCTAAAATGGTCCGGCCCACATGAAATCGAGTTGACGTTAACGCGGCCCACGAACCAACCCGAGTCTGACACCCCTGTTCTACAGTCCTCAGAACCTCGGGGGGCGCCGGAGTAAAACATTAACAGGTGCCGATCCCGGTAGAAAAGACCCACACAGTGACCGAAAACAAAAAAACAACAACCCTCGGATGACACAATCGGTGACAACTATTGTCCGCCTTTGGAAAAACCACAAATCTTGACAGAAACAACACCGCCTAGCACAAAAACAACCGGCAAGACTGCAGGTATCGTGTGTGTGTGTCTACGTCCAAAACATTCTCACCACATGGCAAAACACAAAAGGAGCGGAATCTGGCATCGGCTCTGACCGCCCAGCGAAAGCCAAAACCAATTAGAGCTCTAATGGAAACCCGCAGGGCCTCTTTTCGTTTATTTCCCCCCCTTTTTTTTTTCACGTCAGGCTATTGGAATCTGGCTCAGCCCAGAGAATTAAAGGCGAAGGGGAAAATAATGGGCGGGGCTTGTTTCTAAAATGATTCGCATGTTTCCAAAAGAGTTAATTGAATCAAGGGGATGAAGATGGAAATGATTGACGAGTATGCAATGTTTTTGCTCTCAAAATCATTATTATTTTTTCGTTCCCACTGGCCCATTTAGCTTAGCGTAGCGGGATATGATTGGCGGCGGGGGACCAGTCAACACAATAAGATTGACTTCCTGTGAGGCTAATACACGCACATTTTTTGGGGGGTCATATAAGCATTTATGGGAATTGGACACACAATTTTTCTTGTTAAATGACTAGTTTTTGCTAGGATTTAACATGTATTATATGTATTAAAAATGACATTATGTTATTACTCGTGTTCTAAAATTAAGAAATGTATTGCAAAAATGATGGGCGGCCCGGTGGATGAGTGGTTAGCGGGTTGGCCTCACAGTAGGGGATCTGGGTTCAAATCCAGGTGGGTTCACCTGTGTGGAGTTTGCATGTTCTCCCCAGGCCTGCGTGGGTTTTTTTCCGGGTACTCCGGTTTCCTCCCACATTCCAAAGAAATGCATGCTAGGCTAATTGGACACTTTAAATTGGCCCTCGTTACAAGTGATTGGTTGTTTGTCTCATTTTGCCCTGTGATTGGCTCGCCACCGATTCAGGGTGTCTCCTGCCTCTGGCCAGGGGGTTAACTGGGATAGGCTCCAGCACCCCCTGCGACCCTAGTGAGGGCAAAGCGGTTCAGAAAACGAGATGAGATGAGATTGCAAAATGATATATAAGATATACAAGATATAACTATTCATTCATTTTCCATTCCGCGTATCCTCACAAGGGGTGATGGAGCCTATCCCATACAAGTTTGACCAAAAGCTTGGCCAGGCAATTCTTCACACTCACACTCATACCCAAGAATATTAAAAAAAACTACTACTACTCGCCTACTACATGTAAATGACACATTTTCTATTAAATTAGTTGATTAATACTAATTCTCATTGGGGAGGTTGAAGCTATTTAAATCTTTACGATTCCTTTTTATTTGCCTTTCTTGAATATATCGAGTAACATGACTTTCTTCCTTGTCCTCACATTGTTTTCATTCCGCAGACTTGCTCGCCCATTTCTATTTCAGGCAAATTATTGACGTTGTCCTACTCGTCCCAATGACAAAAAAAAATCTCCAATAAAAACCGCTGCCTTGCTCATGTCTTCATCTCCCATCAAAACTCCTCGTAAACATTCCCATGGGATATTTGAGTGACATGAGCGTGCACTTCCCACCCTTTGCAAGCCCCTCTTCTCCACTAGATCCATAAAAAACAAAGCCCACAAGCCCCACCCCCTTAAGTCAAACTTACAGGAGACTCTCTAGCACACCCTGGTGGCCACTGTACATCGACAATCATCACTGTATTCACACCGTCTTGTTAAAGTGCAAAAACGACGACTACACGAGTCCTCGGCGGGGGTCGCCGCGACCCAGAAGGGGGGCCTTGAATGTCAAAAGTCCCAGCAGGCATTGCAGCACTGTACAAGCAAAGCCTTATGGGAAAGCAAGCGTAAATAAGAAGAAAAAAACTAAATGAAGCGAAAGAAAAATCCTTCTCGCGTCAAGCAGAAGCTCCAGTCTGGTTTCTCACCACCGCCTGGTGTTGTTCTCCTGAAAAGCTTTAAACTCCAGATGGTGGAAAGAAAAAAAAAAAGAAAAAAACTTTGCCGGGTGGATTAAGGTTTCCCAAATCCTGGTCTGAAAAGACACACCGTCCGAAAAGCTGCTACTCAAACAAATGGTGGCATAATAGCTGTCGTGAGATCGGGGGGGGGTCACGGATTGGATAATGCAATTGAGTGTGTGTTATGCATAGTTTATTCTCACTCTTTAATGGGGCCTAATGGGCGTAAGAACCGGGCTGACAAAAGGACGGCTGTGTTTTGTTTTGTTTCGCGGTGCGTTCGGGCGCCGACTGGGAAAAAAGAACGCTCTGGTTATTAGTCATTTGTGCATTTTCATGAGCCCTTTGACGCAGTGTATCAATGTTAAGAGACAAAGTGGCATCAAGGACGGGGTGGGGGGGCGACGTTTGTTTTGGGTCACTGTGTGCTGCCTGGAGGATTCGCACCTGTAGATAGAGTCAAAATATGGCGGTGTTTTAATGTCAAATCTTTGTGTACAGAATGTCCAAAGAGTATTAATAGGTATTAAAGTTGCATTGATATCATTTATAGCAAGGGTGTCAAACTCGGGTTGGTTCGCGGGTCGCATTAACGTCAACTCCATTTCATGTGGGACCATTTTAGATATAATGTTTAGATATTAATAGATGAATAGAAATGGATAAAAAGCCATAAATCGTCTGGTTTTTTTAGATCTAAATGTTTATTTGAGCTTTTTGTTTCTTAATAAGGGAAAACTCTTAAAAAAATAAATTTCATTCCAAAAGGAACCAAAATAAATTTTAAATTATGTTCAATATTAAAGTGGAAACCAGAAAATATTTTTATAGATTTATTTTTAGATTTTACAAAATGCTTTTTGAACTAAAAAGAAAGAAAAAAATGGATTCAAATTGCAATTATTGATTTTAAAAAGTGGAAAATCAGCAAATATAATATACATCTATAATCCTCATGATCCTAAAACAGAAAGTCGCTACTCATGATTTACTTTCTCGGGCTGCACAAAATGATGCGGCGGGCCAGATTTGGCCCCCGGGCCACCACTTTGACACCAGTGATTTAAAGTACATGCAAAAGGATTGGCTTGAGTTTTAAGATTTACTAACATATTTAAAGCTGTCCAACAAAATACATGTACATCTATGTGTATGTATGGATGGATGGATGTAATATATATATATATATATATATATATATATATATATATATATATATATATATATATATATGACACATGTATATGTATATATGTATGTGTATATGCATATGCATATGTGTATGTGTATATGCATATGTATATGTATATATTTCAGCAACACGCTTATTTATTTATATATTTATTCATGTATTTATTTATTAACTTACTTATTACCTATTTATTTATGTCTACACTGTCTTTTGCTGTGTCTGTATTCTCACCCTCTTGCTACTGTGACAATGAAATTTCCCGAAAACGGGATGAATAAAGTTATCCAATCCAATCCAATCCAAAATACAAATCTACTCAAAATGCAGGCGAAGAAAAAAACCTACTTGGGCAGAGTAAATAATTAAAAAAAAAAATGGACAAAGAGGCTGTCTGGCCCGGCAATTAAACTCCTCAAAAGGCATTCTAATAACAGGTTTATGCATTGTAATCCTACAATTACACCCCACTCTCTGTAATTGTAGACTACCTGATCATTACCCGAAGGCTTTCAAGAGTCTATGTCACATGTGTCAAAGTGGCGGCCCGGGGGCCAAATCTGGCCCGCCACATCATTTTGTATGGCCTGGGAAAGTAAATCATGAGTGCTGACTTTCTGTTTTAGGATCAAATTAAAATGAAGAATATAGATGTATATAAAATTTCCTGATTTTCTACCTTTTAAATCAATAATTGTAAATTTTTAATCATTTTTTTCAGTGTTTTTAGTACAAAAATCATTTTGTAAAATCTAAAAATATATTTTAAAAAGCTAAAATATCATTGTTTTCGATCTATAAAAAAAACTGAATATTCAGGGATTTTAATCCAGTTCTTTTAATCCATTTATTAAAAAAAATTCTAAATATTATATCTAAAATGGTCCGGCCCACGTGAAATCAAGTTGACATTAAAGCGACCCGTGAACCAACCCGCTGTCTGACACCCCTGGTCTATGTGAAAGGCTCTCTAAAATTTCCGCCCCAAATTAACTCTTTGGGTGCCATCGACAGCAAGAGATGTCCAATCCATTTTGACTGGGAGCAAATGCTGGCTGCCAAGATAAACTAAACAAACATGTCCAAGAATTAAACCCTTTAAGACGACAACACGTGTAAAATTAAGGGCAAAATGTTACTCATTCAGCGGACCAACTGTTGAACCACAATTCTCCAGACACCCCCCAAAAAACCCAGATCTGGCCCACGTCCAGAATCTTTCGCATTAGTCCTTTTTACAAGCATAATATTTGGATGCTGGCTGACAGAGCTGAGGATGATCTCAAGGACACGCAACCTTACCACCACCATCATCATCATCCTCCCACCCCCCCTATAGCCACCCGCATATGCCACACGTTCTGGTCTTGCAACCCCCCCACGCCCCCCCCCGTCCCCTCCTCCTGCCAGGCCGCCACCTGCTCTCCGCACAGCTGCTCTGCTACAATAACAAATTAAGTTCCGTGGAGGAAAGCGGCGATGAGAAGGCAACTTTAACATCAAACATTAATATTTCAAATGATACTACGTTTTTTTCTCGCATATAGGCCGTATTTGTCGCTCCAAAAAATGATGACGGAATCGAGGGTATGGCTTATATGCGCACAAATTAGACTTGACATGCACGAAACTGCAAGTTGACAAAGACGAAAGGCCATAACGCAAGACAATGCGGCCAATACGGTTATTTAAAAAATTCATTGTATCTTGCATACAGCGTGAAAAAACTCACTTACCGGGGGATGACAAACTAGACCGCTACAGACACACTTCCTGGTTGTACTGCTCACATGACTTCCTTTTTTAATTTGTCTACACGCAGGCAACACCCTTTAGGAAAGTGCAATCCCATAAACAATTTATAAATTATCTCAGAAATACCACGTGTGATTATTTTTCTTAAGATTTTCCCCTTCAAAGTAACAAATTTGTACTCCTATTAAAACCATGAATATGGAGGTGAAAATTGGGGGGGCTTATATGAGAGAAATTGTAAAATTCAACGATTTTAAGGCAATTTTAAGGGTATGGCTTATATGCAGAGGTGGCTAATATGCGAGAAAAGTCATTATTTTGGACTTCTGACTCGTTCGAATACAGAAGCTATACAAATGTTTGTAAAATGAAATAGAAAAACACTGAAAATTAAGGTGATTTTTTTTAAACGCTTGTTGTGCTTCTCATGAACCCGAGCAGTAAAACATTTGTACTCCCTATTAAAATCCTGAATATGGAGGTGAAAATTTAGAATCAGGGGGCTTCTTATACGAGAAATGATAAAATTCTACGATTGTAAGGCAATTTTAAGGGTGCGGCTTATACGTGGATGCGGCTAATATGCGAGAAAATGCAGTAATAGACGTAAGGATACAAAAAAGTCCTAATTTGTGAATGAAAGCGTATAAAAAAACCTGAAAGAAAATAAGAAAATTTGTACAAAACAGCCATCAAACTGGGTTTTATAGTGTATAACTTCTCTCTATTTTTTTATACTATTTCAAACCATCAAAACAAGACACCAGTCACTGGAGGAGACACCCACAAAAATAATCAATACAAAGACCCAAATCACTCTGAGCTGACAGATTAGTCACCTTTGCGGGCTATAAAAGTAGATCGATATACAGAAGGATGTCATGTTTGTCACCTATGGGGGCCGGGAGGAGGGGGGCTCCTAGTCACGTCATGTCTTTGAGTTACGTGCAACGCATTAAAGGCGAAGGTTCGACCTGAACCCGTTCCGTCATCCAGCGGGTCACGTCAGCTCTGTAACAGTCCTGCTGCCTGGATTAAAACGGATGCGACAAAGACGCTGAAAGGGGGGGGTTGCCACGCATTGGTAGTGGGGGCGCTACTAGGTTGAGGACGGCTCAGTGGCCAGCTGTCACGTAGAGGGTCCATAATGGCCAGAGTAAATCCCAGCGGCCGTCTGAGCCTACTTCTTCTCTGACTCAGCCCTCCTGCTAACAGACCAGTCATCCTTTTGTTAAGCTGTCAAGTAGCTGCTTGACAAGATGAGTTCGGCAGCACATTGTTGTCACCATCAAAGCTTCGGTCTGGATTGATGCGATGTTCGCGCCGCTCGCTCAATGGATGCTAGCTTTCAGTTGCAGCGATTGATGGGGTATACAACGGCGCCTCTACTTACGAATGTTTCTACTTACAAATGCTTCTACTTACAAAATGTTCAGGTTACAAACGCTTCGATGTGCAAATTACGGATCCAATATAAGAAAACAACATCCAAGTTATGAAAAGCCCTAAAATGTCAATACATTTCCTGTATCCGTTTTTTTAAATTTTATTTTGAAATTGTCGCGGTAGGATTGCATCTTGTCTGCCAATCTCCTTACACTTCGCTGGCCTGTTATTGGCTGTCTCACAAATACAATTCTCCATGCTTTGTCCAAAAAACTGCTTATGGGAGTGGTGTACAAACTGGCGTTTTTTTTAAATAGTAAATTCATTAATAAATAGAAGCAAATTGTAAATAATTGAAAAAATATGAAAAACATAAAGACATGATTTCAAATACGTGTGGACAGTGTGTATTTTGAACTGGGAAATTTTAAAACTGGGATATTTATTCAATTGTTTTGTCATATAAACCTCTCGTATCTTATTTCTTTGGCCGCCATTGACGACAATAGCCATCCAATCCCTTTTAACTGTTGAAATGGAATGGACGTAAAATCAATTTTGCTGTTTTACCAACCAATGACAACGCAAAGGGGAACTCAATGTTATAAGATGTTGGATAATCTATTTAACTTTTCTGATTTTAACCCAAATCAATTTTATAATAGGGGGAAAATCAGGAAATTTAATATACATCTATACTCTTCATTTTAATTTGATCCTAAAACAGAAAGTTGGCACTCATGATTTACTTTCCCGGGCCACACAAAATGATGCGACGGGCCAGATTTGGCCCCCGGGCCGCCACTTTGACACATGTGAACTACACTGTAAACTGGAAGAATTCAGTAACACGAGAGCATTTTGAATCATCCTAGTTACAAATTCTGACAAATGATTCGTCTTGTGCGACTTGACCGCATATCGATTTTGCGTGAATCAGATTCACTCCGGATAAACTCCGGAAATGTGACTAGACTAGGGTACCGTATTTTCACGACTATAAGGCGCACCACATTATAAGGCGCACCCTCAATGAATTTTTTCCATATATAAAGCACACTGGATTATAAAACGCCCTGTCTATTTTGGAGAAAATTTAAGACTTTTAAGCATGAAAATACAGTACTCCAGAAATGGGATTGACGGAGATTGGGAGCTCTGGGTTACCATGCTGGACACAATATATTTGAAACAGGGAGTTCTAGCAGTGGACTTTCAATTGCGGACCCTTGCTGTACACAACACCCCTGTGATCTGACACTCACGGCATGTCCGCGACCTCTACACAAACGGATGTAGCCTCTCCACGGTGCACTGTCTGTCCGGGCACGCTCTAACAACACTCCTCCGGCCCTCTGGGGAGGAAACCTTCCCCCCGTTATTTGCTGGTTCACTTGGGCGTACTTGCCGGGTCATCGGCGGGGGCACTCGAGCCTATTTTCTCCGCGGTCGTGCCATCTGCGAGAGCGCCGTTGGGTACCTGGCCCGACGAACCAGACCGATTCCTCGGTTTTACGTCTAAACCCCCCCCCTCACACACAAACGCATCTACTTGAGTGGCCCAGAAGGGAATAACCAATAAATAATCCTTCCCTCCAATAATCCATATCATCTTTCGGAGTGGGCGGGAGTGATCAGGAATGGTGCTGGCAACAAAAGAAACACAGATGTCCTCGATAACGACAGATGAGCGGACAATAAGAGATTTGAAAATTAAAATATGGCATAATTTACCCTCGTATGCGCTCGACAGATCGCCCAACGCCGCCCTGTAATGAATCAGGAGGAGGAGGGGGGGTCATAATGAGAGGTCAGACAGAAGAATACATGTCAGCCTTGTACACCTGTGGCCCACCTTCTGCCACGGAGACCCCCGCCTTCGGTTACTCTCATTAAAGCCTTCTGAATAATGTAAAGGTATATATGCATGAAGGGACGTGTGGCGGAGGGATCTACATAATAGGGCGATTGCTCTCTCCATCTGGTCATGGGTTTGTCATCTTACCCCTCTTCCCACTTGATATGTATCTCGTCATAGGCTAACCCGCGGTTTGTCTCGCCATCGTCATATTTTTCAGTTATTGTTTTTTTTGTTATGGTTGACACAGACTAAATGTCACCCAACACGTCACCCGCTAGTTTTCTCAACACATCGCAGACACGGGAAAACTTGGCCGATAGAAGCCAAGATCATATTTTTCGGTTGTGATAATTCCCTGTCAGCCCTCTCACGTCCAAAAAGATTGGATGTATATCGCTGTCAATGGCTGTGAATGCGTTAAAGACGGCGGTAAATACCGTATTTTCTCGCATATAGGCCGTATTTGTGGCTAAAAAAATGATGACTGAATCGAGGGTACGGCTTATATGTGAATAAATTAGACTTGACATGGAAGAAACTGCAAGGTGACAAAGACGAAACACTATAACACCATAACGCCATGGCGCCATGACGCCATAACGCAAGACAATGCGGCCGATACGGTCATTTATTTCAAAACAGAGAAAGGATGAACAGATAAAACGCAAAGCTATATTTATTTTGACGTTTATGAATGAAATTCAAGAAAGAAACTAAATCGTATCTTGTATAAAACGTTAAATAACTCACTTGTGCCTGCCATTGCTCGCTCCGGACTTTTGGTCGCCGGACGTTTGGTGACCGGTTGTTTGAGTCCGGGCGACCAAACGTCCGCAACCAAACGTCCGGCGACCAAAAGTCCGGCGACCCAAAGTCCAGCGACCAAACGTCCGGTCACGCATTCAGACTGTGCAATCAATTTAGACAGAATTTCATGATTATTCTTAAGGTTTTCCCTTCAAAGTAACAAATTAGTACTCCCTATTACAACTATGAATATGGAGATGAAAATTGTGAATCAGGGGGCGGCTTATACGAGAGAAATTGCAAAATTCAACTATTTTAAGGCAACTTTAAGTGTACGGCTTATACGCGGAGGCGGCTAATATGCGAGAAAATACCCTAATCATTATTTTGGAAATCCGACTCGTTCGAACACACAAGCTATACAAATGTTAGTAAAATGAAATGGAAAAACATTTTGAAAACGGAGGTGAATTTTTTAAATGCTTGTTGTGCTTCTCACGGAACCGAGCAGGTGTTGCTAACGCCGACAATGACGGTCCGACCTGACGTGAGCGCTGGGGGGACCCTCCTGAGAATTAACCAGGCGTCTGCCACATGACCCCGGTGACTCGCAAGCATCCTGGGCTCAGCTGATACGCGTGCCGTAGCCCCCCGCCCCCAACCCGCGTCCCCTTGACATGACAAGCGGGTGGAGGAGGACAGAAGGACCAGCAGGCAATTAATGATTATGATGACTAGGGCCATCTTGCTAGTCTCTCAGCTTCAAAACCCATACCCCCCTCCCCTAAAAATCAGGAACCCTGGCCTTGGCCTGGGGTCTGGCTCACACATGGACCGGGCTAGGGGTGGGGTTAGTGGGGGGCAAAGTCTCACCACCAGATACGGTCTGGCAAATCAGCTGTCAGAGATTGGGGGAGGAAATGTGGGGACCACCAGCCGATGACGAAAATATTTTCTATTTTGATGAGATACTGTCAAGGTAAACCAATAAAGCTTTATGACAAAAAATGTCAGAGGCCCATTAGCCTATCATGTGTCCAACCTTTGATTGACATGACAACAATTAGATCCTTTTTTTGGAATGAGTCACAACACACGTGGTGAAGCTAATTTGCCTGAACTAACTACGCTAACCTTCATTAACAGTCAGCCATCTTTCTTCTAACGCACATGTGTCAAAGTGGCGGCCCGGGGGCCAAATCTGGCCCGCCGCATCATTTTGTGTGGCCCGGGAAAGTAAATCATGAGTGCCAACTTTTTGTTTTAGGATCAAATTAAAATGAAGAGTATATATGTATATTAAATTTCCTGATTTCCCCCCTTTTAAATCAATATTTGTAATTTTTTAATCCGTTTTCTCTGTGTTTTTAGTTCAAAAATCATTGTGTGAGTGTGTGTGTATGTTAAGATTCTCTTGCTACGTTTGTCCAAACCGTGCAACGTAGGGAGTTGAATTTTTTTATGGTGGCCAGAAATGGCTGACGGATCCTAATAGTGATAGTGATTGAATTTCTTCACTTTTTCTAAGTGTGTAATCCCAATCTTTTATCTGTTAAACACCCATTTTTCAAAACAGTTTTTTTTTAATAGCGCAACAATTGTCTTTTGGTTCTAACCAAGCTTGTAAACAAATAAAAATAGATATAAAATGTTCATAAAAACAAACTGAATCGAATTAAAATGAATAAAAACTGAAATACACCCTAGTCATGGCCTCCTTTTCATATTTCAATCACTCAACAAAATGGATTGGACGCCTAGACCTCTCAACAACCGCAATTTAGAGACGCGTGAAGGATGAAAAAAACAAAACGAAACCTCAAAACTACATCTAAAAGCATTTCTATTTCACTGTATAGGCTAATTTTCTTTTGAACTTATGGTCATATGCGGTCAGCAGCCTGCGGAGATGTGCACTGTGCTGATACGGGGGAACAGGTGGAGCGGGCTAACAGTCAAATGCACGCACGCACACACGCGGGGGGCTCAGACACTGGCCCATATGGTGGACCACTGGAGCTGTTGCCCTCGGCAGATCGGCGAGAGATGCGGAGAAGGCCGCCGGACCGGCCGGCCGGGGAGGCGGCCAAGGGAAGTGGATGGAATTGAAGGGGGTTGAGCTTTTGGGCCAATGTGGGGGGTGGCCCGCCCACCCCAACTGTCCGCTGTCTTTGGGGAATTGAGACATGCATATATGTGGTTGATTGAGGGACAAGGGGGGGAGGTTAAGAGGGTTTGGTTTGTTGTTGTGCGCTTGGGGGAGCGAAAAACAGTAAGAAGTAAATAAATACAAATGTATTAGCGGCAGATTGACAGATATATGATATATTCATTAAAAAAATTGTGGTAGGAAGTTGTGTATATAAAGGTTTGCAATAATACAAGAATTATGTAGTATATTTGGGTATACTTTTAAGGAAAATATTATATGTAAAATTAGAATTTCTAAAAACATGTTTTTACTTTATGTATTATGACAGATTGACAGATATGAGTTTCAATTTAATTTAAAAAATTGTGATAGAAAGTTGTGTATATAAAAGTTTGCAATGATAAAAGAATTATGTAGTATATTTGAGTATACTTTTAAGGAAAATATGATATGTAAAATTAGAATTTCTAAAAGAAAAGTTTTACTTTATGTATTAGTGACAGATTGACAGATATGAGTTTCAATTTAATTTAAAAAAATGTGATAGGAAGTTGTGTATATAAAGGTTTGCAATAATACAATAATTATGTAGTATATTTTAAAGCAAAATATATGTAAAATTTGAATTTCTAAAAAAAACATGTTTTACCTTATGACACATTTTTTTCACCAATATTTAAAATGTGAGGTAGTTTTTTTTAAATTTTCTAAACCGTTTTGAAATTAAAATTTTGTGATGTCACACACCAAAATGTAATTGAATTATACTCAATTCTCATTCATGCATTTTCTTCATTCAATACTCATTTGGTTAATAAAAGGATGACCTTTAAAAAAATTAAGCAGTTCATCTTTTGTAATTTCAACCACACTATAATCTTAACTAATATTATCAATGCAAAAATACGTCTTAACACCTGCATTTTTTTACCCATTGATGTGACAGTACATGACTAATGGGCCAATCTATATTAAAAATATCTGAAAATGCATAAAATAAAAAAGCTGAAAGTCAGTTAGTGGAATAATTAACAATGTCCATCTGACCACATGCTAATGGCGGGCACACGCCACCGTCATAACATGGCTAACGCCCCATTGACTGAGTAGAAATGTGTTTTCCATGAGTGGATATTGTATGTTTTGGGTCTTCCATTCAAACCAGCTTTGTTTAAAAAAAAAGGGGGCGGGGCTAGTGTGAAGGATAGTCTGCTGGCCACCTGCCGCTCAACATCACAAAGGCCAACAAGACTGACAGATGTACAGACTGGAGGTCAGATGGCAGACTTTGTCATCATGCTAAACATCATCACGTCGATACACGCTAAGTCACACAACAACGTTAACACCCGTACAAGTACAGTAATCCCTCAAATATCGCGGTTAAGCGGACCAGACATGGCCGCGATAAACGAAGTAGGATCACCCCCATTATTACTACCACAATATATGTTTTTGCGCCTATACTGAAATACAAATACACAAGTACAATGATCCAAAAGTGTATGTATTCATTAAATATTACAGCTATAAGCATGTTAAATGACTGGAATGTATTAATATCAAAATATAATATATATTTTAAAATGTACTCACAGTGAAAATAGTTCTTCTCTGCTTGATGTGAATCCCAAAAAAACAGGTTGATGGGAATTTTGGTCCAAGTCCTTTGTCTTCCTTCTTGTTGCCATGGGTCTGTTGTCCGTGATATTCGAGGGATTACTGTAATAATCATAATGTGGTTCACTTTTTCTGCAGTAAGCGTGTGAAAAAAAAAGACAGATTAATACTACATTGTGGCATTATTTTGCACAGAAGCAATCTGTAGAGCTTTTTAAATAAAGATAGTTAAAGTTGTATAACTATGTGTCATGAAAGGACGTTGAAAAAATCACAAACAGCAATTTCCTGATTCCCATAATGGGAAAATTGTGTTAAAAAATCTAAACATTAAATTTTTACTTTGTTTTTTACAAGCCATGTGAAATGAATAAATTGCAATACGCCACTTTCCACTTTTTATAACACTTGCTTGCATTTTTTATGGCGATGTAGTGGAGCGGTTTAGCCACCAGGTGTCAGCAAAGTATTAGTTTGGTTTAATAAATGAGTGCTGTGATGAATTGGTCAATTTTGTATTACACAACGATAGTAAAAATTCAGTAAAAATAGAGGAGTCAACAAAGTAAATGTTTTGCAGTTTTGTATGAGTTTTTAACACTAAAAGCAACTATTTTTTCACAGGCCACCCACAACTTGTGGGCGTGGCAACTTCTGCTATTTCACCTGCCGTGAAACAGCTGCTACCAACAGATGCAGTAGCAAGATAGCAACAAGCACAGACACAGATGACATTGTAGACCTAGGTAAAAAAATCAGGAGCCACACACAGGAAGTCCACAAGGTGGGGACCTTCTGCAGACTGAGACTGAGGTTAAATATGCAGAATCACTCTTTCAAGCTGATTTAGATATTTATAACAAAATCGGATTAAAATAACTGGATTAAAACCCCTAAATATTCAGTTTGTTGTAGATCGAAAACAGATTTTAAAAATCTGTTTTAAATTGAAAACAACACAAAAAGAAAAAAAATACAATTTATAATTTAAAATTATAAATTTTTAAAGATTTTATAGATCTAAAACAATGTTTATTTTAGCTTTTTATATATATATATTTAGATTTTACAAAATGATTTTTTAACTAAAAACAGAAAAAAAAAATTAAAAAATTACAATTATTGATTTAAAAAGGCCATAAAAAGGAAATATTCCACATACATCCTATAATCTTAATTTGAACTTGATCATAAAACAGAAAGTCAGCACTCATGATTTACTTTCTCGGGCCACACAAAATGATGCGGCGGGCCAGATTTGGCCCCCGAGCCACCACTTTGACACCAGTGATTTAAACTAAACTGCATTACAGTTGGTCACTTTCAAATAAGTTTGAGTTTTACTCGCGGAAAAACCTTAAATTAGTGAGTTGTGAGAGAATGCATGCGCGTGCGTGTGTGTGTGTGCGTGTACGTGTGTATGTGTGTGTATGTGTATGTGTGTGTGTGTGGTGCCCCCCTACCTCAGCCCATATCTCTCTCCAGGCAGGACCGCCAGCTCCGTCTCGAGTTATTCCAGGAATGCGATGAACATGGCCGCCGCGATGAAGGCGCAGAAAACGGGACTGCTGGAGCTCCGGGTGACCGTGGACCGCTGGATCCGGGTGCTGGCCATTCTCACCGAGGACACGCTGACGTTCAACCCGGGCGAGGGCGCGGACGAGCCGGCCAAACCCAGTGCGAATTCCACGGGGGCGATTAACGGAGACCCCCCCAATCTCAGTTCGTGTCCCGTCCCGGAGACCATCACTAACGTGAAGCGCACGGTGCGAGTCACCAAGCAAGATGTTGGAGGACTCGGGATTAGTATTAAAGGTGAGATTTGTAATACTTCAATTTAAAAAAAAACTTTTTTTAACTACACCCCCCACCCACACACACACACACAATGGAGGCAAATGTGTGGAATTAAATACGATCAGAGATCATTTCAACTGCCACCCACCGCTGAAAACTTGACTGCTAACTTCTAAACATACTTTTCGCTAGTGTTTTTAAATAAAACTACTCGGATCTTTAACAAACTTTTCTAAAAGTTGACAGCCGCCATGCTGCATTTTCCTCTGCGGGGAATCCAATGACTGACTGCGGCTTGTGGAACGTCGTAAACACGTTGTCATTTTTCGACATTTTTTGTCCACTTTTGGCTGTAAGAAAAAACGTTATTTATGCAAAACAAATAATCGAACAAATGTGCAAAACATTAAAACAAACCAAGGTAATTAAAGAATGTAATTTAGTAAACTGTTTTACTTGACATTTTTTAGTTTTAAGGTTCAAATGAAGATAGATAATTGAATTGAAAATATACATTTTGAGCAACTTTATATATATATATATATATATATATATATATATATATATATACATATACATATATATATATATATATATATATATATTTATACATTTATACATGTATATATGTATATACATGTATGTATGTATATATATATATATATATATATATATATATATATATATATATATATATATACATATACATATACATACATTCATGTATATATATATACATTATACATGTATAAATATATATATATATATATATATATATATATATATATATATATATATATATATATATATATATATATATATATACACATGTATATATATATACATACACATGTATATATATACATACATGTATATATACATTATACATGTATAAATATATATACACATGTATATATGTGTATATATATATATATATATATATATATATATATATATATATATATATATATATATATATATATATATATATATATATATATATATATATATATTATAACCTATATTATAACTAAAAAAAATCTGTGCTAAGTCCTAGTAGATTTTCACATTTTTATTACTATAAAGTTAGTTACTATAAGTTATATTATATTAAGTTGTTTGGCTTCATGGGCTTCAACTTTTGTCGACGTTAAATCTGTGTGAGCACAAAACTGCTCTTTTATTCATGTTAGGAGATTTAAGTAATATTGAGAGTAAAAAAGTCGTAATGTAACAAGATTTAAGTCATTTTCTTGTTTTTACGTTACGTGAACCCGAAGTTTTTGTGTGTGTGCGTAATATGAGCAGATTTCAGTAATATTGGGCTTAAAAGTCATGCAATTATGAGATTTAAAATTTTACATTACTTGTTTTTACATCACTTGACCGCAGACATCCACTTTAGTGACATTAGATTGGTGTAAAAAATCTGATTTTGGTATAATTTGGAGGATTTATTTGATCCCTGTTGATAAAACTTTGATGAGAACGACCTTATATTGTTAATTTAGGGGACATAGATTTAAATTGGAAGATTTTTAACTGTGCCTTGAGATTTTTTTTCAATGCAAAAAGTGTGCCGCAGCACAAAAAAGGTTGGGAAAAACTGCTGTATGGGATGGAAGAAGCCAACCCAGCAATTTCCCCCGCCTTCTGAAGCAGTATCTTGGGTAATGACGGAGGTATCTGAAATATGACAACCCAGTCTTAAGTTTCCCACCCTCTGATTCAAGTTGTTGACGTTATGCATCCAATTACTGGTCGATTTCCCACTTCCTCAGATGCTATCAGACCCATAAGTGAGGTTCCTGTGTGTAAGATGGAGGACAGAAAAGGAATTTAAAGGAAATTATCGTGAGACGTCACACTTGGGGAATTTTGGAAATATTTCAAATTGGACATTTTCCAATGGGAACAACGCTGGATACAATTTTTTTTCTCTACCGTTAAAGTTCTCAATTGGCTTCAGTTTTGCAACCCTACTTGAAATCATGGGATTTACACTACATTGCACGGGTATTTATAACAATTACCATACAGCAAGGGTGTCAAACTCGGGTTGGTTTGCAGGCCGGAATAACATCAACTCGATTTCATGTGGGCCAGACTATTTAAATATAATATTTAGATTTGTTTTTTTAAATTGGATTATAAGAACTGGATCAAAAGCCCTAAATATTCAGTTTTTTATAGATATAAAACTGTTTATTTGAACTTTTTTTTTCTTAGTAAGGGAAAACATCTAATAATCATTTGTTTTTCATTTCAAATTGAAACATTTAAAAAAAAAATCAATATTAAAGTGGAAAACCGAAAATATTTTTATATATTTATTTTTAGATTTTACAAAATGCTTTTTGACCTAAAAACACCAAAAGAAAAAAAATGGATAAAAAAAATGCAATTATTGATTTAAAAGGGGGAAAATCAGGAAATGTAATATACAGCTATACTCTTCATTTTAATTTGATCCTAAAACATAAAGTCACTCATGATTTACTTTCCCGGGCCACACAAAATGATGCGACGGGCCAGATTTGGCCCCCGGGCCACCACTTTGACACATGTGCCATACAGAAATCCAATAGAAAGTATTCTGTTTATTAAGATAGCCTCGTTCATTTGGGACGCACAGTAGATAAATGCTATGGCATCTTAAAAGCCTGTCTTAGGTCCAGACGACTTTGAAAAATCTAACTGCAGCATGATTTCTATCCACTTTATTTACAAAACTGGCCAATCAACTGTCCACCCGACTGAGATCCCAGCTGCGGTCGTGTAAACAAGAATTTCAAAAGGCTTCTAAACGGCCGCCACGCTGTTGTGAGTACACATTGCGGTTATGTAAGACTGATATGCTAGATAGTAGGCATAGGTTACTTACTGTCTTGTACCATTGTTAAGTAACCAGTAACATTTAAAATGTCACTGCTTTACCAACTTTGAAGTACTCTTGCTTATCATTATGCCATGAACAGTGTTTTTCAGAGTACAAAGTACATAAATTTAGAAGACACACTTTCAATGAGCACATTTGTTATCATACATGCAGATTTTAAGTGTGGCTGGTAGATACTTTTATCTTATCGGTATTAACTGATCTACTAGCAAAAAGAGCAGGATTGACGAGGAAAAAGTTATTGTTAAAGTGTTGGGTTTCCTTTAAAGCAAGGGTGTAAGACTCGAGTTCGCGGGCCGCATTAACGTCAACTCGGTATAATATTTAGATTTTTATTTATTTATAAATGGATTAAAATAACTGAATTAAAAGCCCTGAATATTCATTTTTTATAGATCTAAAACAATGTTTATTTTAGCGTTTTTTTATATATATTTTTAGATTTTACAAAATGATTTTTGAACTAAAAACACAGAAAAAATGGATTAAAAAATGACAATTATTGATTTAAAAGGGAGAAAATCAGGAAATTTTATATACATCTATACTCTTCATTTTGATTTGATCCTAAAACAGAAAGTCGGCACTCATGATTGACTTTCCCGGGCCACACAAAATGATGCGGCGGGCCAGATTTGGCCCCCGGGCCGCCACTTTGACACACGTGGTCTACATTAACCGCGATATTCAAGGGATTACTGTAACCACTATTGGTTAAGTATCTCTGGTGGACTATACTGTTTAGTTAGTACCTTGCCAAATATTGCAATGTTTTTTAAATGACCAACATTTGCATACCTGTCACCATTTCCGTCACTCCGCCCCCATCATCACACCTGTCGTCCGGGTGACATGTTGTCAGATTGAAGGTGCAGATGTGCGTGAGACATAAAAAGACATGGTGGGATGATATGAAGATTAAGTGGAAGACTAATGGTTATGGAAAAAAAGTGCACTCAATATAGCATACCTTTATATATTCAAAAGTACAGTATAAGCTAAAGTAGCAGTAAGATTAATGGCAGTTTTCTTTCTTTATTAACACAAAAGATTACAGTATACCAAGGGTGTCAAACTCGGGTTGGTTTGCAGGCTGCATTAACGTCAACGCCATTTCATGTGGGCCGGACCATTTTAGATCTAATTTCTAGATTTTTTATTTTATTTTTAAAATTGGATTAAAAGCCCTATATCACAGGTGTCAAAGTGGCGGCCCGGGGGCCAAATCTGGCCCACCGCATCATTTTGTGCGGCCCGAGAAAGTAAATCATGAGTGCTGACTTTCTGTTTTAGGATCAAATTAAAATGATGAGTATAGATGTATATTAAAACGTCCTTCCAGTTTAAAGAAAAATACCTCAATCTTGTTTAATACTTTGAAAAGAATCATGATTGGCTATTACGAAGGGGTAAAAAAAAATGGTGGTCTTTTTGACAAGTATCTCACCCAGTCTTTTCTAGCACAAATGTGACGAGCGAACAGATTAGAAAAAATAAGAAAAAATGCATAAAAAAATGCAATTATTGATTAAAAAAGGGGAAAATCAGGAAATATTATATACATCTATAATCTTCATTTGAATTTGATCCTAAAACAGAAAGTCGGCACTCATGATTTACTTTCTGCGGCCGAAAAAAATGAGGCGGCGGGCCAGATTTGGCCCCCGGGCCGCCACTTTGACACCTGTGCAGTATACTTTCAAAGCAGTCTATATTTCCCCCTTGTAACCACAATTGTGTTAGTATTGTATTTTTTGGGGGGGCTACATTGCTTTTACGTTCCCCTTAAAAGCACTAAGTATTGACCGGCTGTGCTCCTTGGGGCATGGCCTCATTTCCAATACTTAGTCATGCAGCAAACGACTTGTCTAATGTCACCGAGGTCAGAAAATGGGGAAAGCGTTCGGTCTGAAACTCGATTGGGAATGTGCTCAACATGCATAGGAGACGAGGCTTCGAATTCCCGCCTGGATCAAACTTTAAAATTAATGGAATGTCTCCGTGCCCCTTTTTTAATAGATAATGACTAGCTAGCGGAGTTCAACGACTGGCTGACATTAGTGACCATATTTTGTCAGTTTTTGAACCTACTAACCTTAAGTATAGGAAATATGGAGACATCTTTTGCTGATTATACAATCTTTGGTCCAGAAGGCCCTCATTTACTCCAAAATTCAATCACCTCTTCTAATACATAATGCAAATAAATCTTGCAAGTTAGAGAAGAATGCCTATATTCGGTCTTGAGTTATGTTAAAAACAGGCATGCAAGCAAACCGCTTTGACCTCACAAATGTAATAGTGATTACTTTCTTATGTTTTAGCTTATTTATGGACAAAATCTTAATTTGACCCTTTGACCTTCTTATCCAAAATTGAATCAACTCTTCCTTTTCACATTATGACATATCCATCAGGTTTTATACCGATCCCTTTAATAAATCTTGAGGAATATTGAACACAAATATAAATTCAATTTGTCCCGCTAAACTTATTATAACCTAGAGGAGATAATCATGCAACAATTCTTCATTTGCGACATATTTCCATAAAAACATGTCATAAAATTGTCTTTAAAATGGTTGGAAAATGCGGAAAATAATTCCATGATAAAGTTTGCACTATTTTTAGTGCAAAGGGCCATTAAAAATGGATTCTTTATATTATGTGCCATTTAAAAATTAAATATTGCAGAAAAAACAAAAGCACTTGACACCTTACGTCTAACAAATGACACATACCATATTTTCTCGCATATTTCTTCGGCAAACTGTCCCTTCGGCGAACTGTCCGTTCGGCGAAACGTCCATTCGGCGAACTGTTCGTCGGCGAAACGTCCGAGTACCACTGTATGAATCAAAACGGTCAATATCCTAAGAAAGATAGTAATTAATCCACTAATGGTTATTTTCTTACTGCAAAACAGAAAATAACCACAAAAAGCAAATGTTAATTTGCCGCTATCTACTGCTGAAAAAGAGTATGTGTGCATATAAACCATACCCTTGATTCAGTCAAAATGTGGCTTATATGCGAGAAAATACGGTAGTTAAATGTATTGGTTGTCATCAGGCTGGGAAAATAATGCAATTAATTTTATGCAGGTGGGAAGGAGAACAAGATGCCCATTCTCATCTCCAAGATTTTTAAGGGTTTGGCCGCCGACCAGACGGAGGCGCTTTACGTGGGCGACGCCATCTTGTCTGTCAACGGCTGCGACTTAAGGGAAGCCACGCATGACGAGGCCGTGCAAGCCCTGAAAAAGACTGGCAAGGAAGTCATTCTTGAAGGTAATACAATCCAATCTTCTGTACCACAACAATTCCAAGGTTCTTCAGACCTTGTCTTTACGTAATCTTCAACTTTCCGTAGTACTTTTTCCATAATGTCGCTCCGTCAAGTCGTACTTTGATCAAACTTCACACATTGAAATAATGAGCTTCGATGAAACCAGACCAGAGACTTCAAATTTGTGCGACCTTCTCGGAATACCAACGCCGATGGTGTTGTGCGATAGTGTTGTGGCGACCAATCGCATGCTATGCCGCGGAATGTTTACTGGAAGAATCAGCGGGAATTGTTTTTCATTACTGGTGCGACCAGAGCTCACGTTGTGAAGTATGAAATGGAATGGGATAGTGACACACTTTGTAGAATTCTAAGTACTGCCATGAAACAAAAAAAGGAAGATTCAAATATTCATCAATGCTACGACTTGTTCAAAACATAAAATCCTTTCTAGTAGTCGACTATTTTTTTTTTATCTTTTCAACTTTAGTTCACAAGTAAGTGCATTCAATTTGAACACTGCACCCAGTTAAAAGAAAAGAAATAACTCGGGCATCCCTCTACTTGTGTGGAGTTTGCATGTTCTCCCCAGGCCTGCGTGGGTTTCCTCTGGGTACTCCGGTTTCCTCCCACTTTCCAAAAAACATGCATGCTAGGCTGATTGGACACTCTAAATTGCCTCTAGGTATGAGTGTGAGCATGAATGGGTTGTTTGTCTCCTTTTGGGGTAGGCTCCAGCACCCTCCGCAACCCTAATGAGGATAACTACTACTACTACGATGACTACTACTACTACGATGACTACGATGACTACTACTACTACGATGACTACGATGACTACTACTACGATGACTACTACTACTACTATGATGACTACTACTACTATGATGACTACTACCTACGATAACTACTACTACTACTATGATGACTGCTACTACTACTACTACTACTACTATGATGACTACTACTACAATAACTACTACTACTACTATGATGACTGCTACTACTACTACTATGATGACTACTACTACAATAACTACTACGAAGTATGCATGTGGACTACTACTACTATGATGACTGCTACTACTACTACTATGATGACTGCTACTACTACTACTACTATGATGACTACTACTACTACTATGATGACTACTACTACTACTATGATGACTACTACTACTACTACGATGACTACTACTACTACTGCTATGATGACTACTACTACTACTATGATGACTACTACTACTACGATGACTACTACTACTACTACTATGACGACTATTACTACTACTACGATGACTACTATAGAAAGTCTGAGGACTACTTGTTAAGTGTTTGTTATTTTTAAACGGTGACTAGATGGGGCCAATTCATGGAAGTTTGCACGCCTATTCAATACCCTGCTAGCGAGTATTGTTGACTTAAGACAGAGGAGCAGATCCGTGGACAGAGGAACTCAGCAGCTCTGCCTTTCTTGTATTACACAATCAGGCAGAAAAGTGTTGATAGAAGACAGCTCAAGCAGTGGCGCTCTGTGATCCGTTAAGCCAGGAATCATTTCGGGCGCGCCCCACCCTCCCCCAGTTGGCGGAAACAGAACAGGCTAGGATGCTCAAAGGGAACAAGTATGCATGTGGCTCACTGCTTTGGGATTTTCAATAAGTCATACTCCTTTCCAGTCAATCCAAAGTGTGGCTTTAACTTTTTTTTTAAATTTGGTCAAAATCATAGCACTTTAAATGTGAATCTTGTTATTCGTCCTTTCCTTTCACCCCTCTCCATGAAATGGAAAGTATGTGTGTCATCGGTGTGATTACTTGGAGTAAAAATATCAAAACTTGTGGCTATTCCACAGTGTTATCATTCCCATGCGGGTGCCCTCTTCACCTTTCTGTCGCCTTCTTCCTGTCTGACTTGATATCAATATGTGATGGAATAACCAATGTGCATGAATGTGTTTGTGTGTGTGTGACAGAGGAACAATAAACACCTGAATGGGTCAGATAAATATACCACACCAGATGAAACTATAAATCCCCAGCTGCCTTCATTTCCTCCCCGTTATATTAACAATATGCGCAATGAGTTAGTGTGACGAACATAATGTTGCACATTTGTAACAACAACGTATCTGGCCTGATATTTAGTTGTTAGACTGCTATTTTCAAAAACTTGAAACTGGAACCCCCATTTTTTTTAAAATCCTAATGTGAAACCCTAAACCCTGACTAAAACCCTACTTTAAAAAGTGCCATTTTGTTCTGACATCCTAAATTCAATTCCGAACCAGGACTTCAAACTCAACATTAAAATTCTATTTCTGACCTGAAACCCGACTTTGAAACCAAGACCTGATCTTGAAACTCTTAAAAGCCTACCTTGAGATACCAACCGTGGTACTCGGACGTTTCATCGAAAGACGTTTGGTCCCCGGACGTTTGGTCGACCGGACGTTTGGTAGAACGGATGTTTGGTAGAACGGACGTTTGGTCGACCAGACGTTTGGTCGAACGGACGTTTGGTAGTACGGACGTTTGGTAGAACGGATGTTTGGTAGAACGGATGTTTGGTAGAACGGACGTTTGCTAGAACGGACGTTTGCTAGAACGGACGTTTGCTAGAACGGACGTTTGCTAGAACGGACGTTTGCTAGAACGGATGTTTGGGCGCCGGGTTGTTACTGTTGAAACCAGCTCTCAAAATTATAATCATGAGAGAGAGAGAGTGAGTTTAATATCTAAATATCTAATGTCAAAATATCAACAGTAAACTCTGTCATAATTTGACAGCGAGCAAACCCGGCGACCAAACGTCCGTTCTACCAAACGTCTGTTCTACCAAACGTCTGTTCTACCAAATGTCTGTTCTACCAAAAGTCCGTTTTACCAAACGTCCGGTCGACCAAACGTCTGGGGACCAAACGTCTTTCGACGAAACGTCCGGTCACGACCAAGGGTGGCTTGAAACCCTACCTTCACCTTACCAGTTCCTAAAACCCAACCTCTAATTATGAAACTAATCTGAAACCAAAACCCTCACCCTTAAACCTCCCAAACCAACCCAAATGTGAACCCCTGACAACTCCCAAACCTGGTTTTGCCTCTCAACTTTACACTGCTCCAACCCTACTATCTGAAACAATCATTTTCAAAGTTTTGTCCTCGAATCAAAACCATACAAAGGAACATCTGTGCATGAAAATTACCTGACTGTTGGTTTCACTTTCCTTTCCTACCAGATTGGTTTCCGTTGACTTGCGTGCGGTTTGTGTTTTTCAAACACACCATGCAACCGTTTTGCTTGACTGTGGATTTTAGCTCAGCTCTAAGTTTCTCGGGTCGAGTTTTCAGAGCCGCCAGGACATTTCTGGACACCGCTGGTTCTCTCTCCCATGTCGTTTTTGTCACTGATCCGTGGCTCACTGGACACACGCAAACAAACACATGGGTCATTTTCACATAATTCAGCAAATAACGGTAAAGACACTTTCAGAAAATGAATAATTTACAAAATGCAATTCAAGCATTCTGATTATCTCTAATTAGCAACACTAGCACTGCCTGGAAATATCTTAGCTGGAACTTTAATGAAAACATAATTAATTAAAATTTAAAAAATATGGATTGGTCTTTCCCGTTATTCCAAAAACGGTAAAGACCAAGCATAACGGAAAAGACAGTATGGTGAAACTTCAGTCTATGTCAGGGAAAAACTAAGACCTTTATGTGTTTTGTTGTGGGTATCAGTAGTGTGGAAAAGGCCATTAAGAACTAGTGGCAATTATATAAAGTACTCTTAGTTGCAATTTCAGTAAAATGATGGTAACAGTGTACCCCAGCCCTTATATTGGGATATCTGCCGGGGAAACTTTGAAGTCAAATTCAATAAAAAAAATTTGTTTTTTTTTTTCTTTTTTCTTAAAGCCCTGCAAAAATAAAATATACACATTGATTAATATCTGTAAACTTTATTGTAATACAACTCGAACACATATATACGGTCTTACGGAAGAAATTGTAAATACAGATTTACTGTCAACAACATGAAATTGTCTTAAAGCCTAAACATCTTAAGCTAATACTGACAAATGATAAAGAAGTTGCCAATATAATCAAAGTTAGCAATGATCAAATGATAGGATACTTGAGTGCACAATCTTAACAGTTGTAGTTCCCTAGGTCTACATCAAAAACATGCTGCTTTCCAGTGCGTGAGGTTCCTCCTGTTGTTGTAGGAGGTGGCAATCTCATAACAATATTGTCTATGTGTATGTCATCCAAGTCATCCATTTCAGGATACACAAACAAAGGTTTTTTCATAACACTGGACTTGCGACGCATAAATTGCACCAGAGCTTCATCATCTTCATCAAAGTTTTGAATGATCTTTCCCACAAAATGTTGAACGGACTTTTTCCCGCAATACTTCACAAGAACAAAATCACCTAACTTCAGATTTGTGGTACTGACTTCATCTTCGATAGGAAAGATTTCAGTAGATTCTTCCAGGCTGTCATAATCAGAGAGTGCTGCCTTATTAGCGAAGGGCCTGATCTGGACAGGTGACAAATGTTCTCTGTCACAAGATACTGATGCTCCATGCTGAAAGAAAGCACAAATCATTATACCATGCCTGGTCAGCTGCAAATCATCTTTCGCCTTGTTGATCAATCTGTACTTTTGTAGAATGGGACCAACAACTGCAGCGTGTATAGCCTTTCTTTCATTTTGTCGCTTTTTGCTGGCTAGTACCTTTGCTTTGAGATCATCTTTGATAGCATAGCAGAATGTTAGCTCCTTCCTTATCCTGTTGTTATTCCCGCTGGAAAGGAGGGAATATGCCTTCGATGCTGGAGAATCGCTGATCACGTTAACACTCAACTGCTGAGCATTCTGCATTCTGCTGATCTTTCTTTTCAATTTCCGTATTTCAGTTTGATATTGCTTGATCTGAGCATTATTCTTGGTAATTGTTCTGTATGCTTTGCGGTCCCGGGCTTGCGTCTTTCTCCTGCCAGCTTTCTTTTGTGTTGATGGTTGCGATGGTCCTGGTTGTGGTTCACCAAATTCATCAGCATCTGGGCTAGGTGGGGGAGTGCTTGGCAGATCCTCTTCCAGTTGTTGGAATTTCTTGCTCCTTTGCTTTCGTTGGTTGAGCTTCCATTTTCTTCTCAGTTGCCTTTGCTCCCTCTCTGAAAGCTTGTGAATATTTGGAATCTTTCCTTGTGCCTTTCTTTTCTGATATCGTTCCCTTTCTTTCTCTAAATATTTGTGATAGGCTCCAGGGTCATTTTTAATCTTCTCCCTGCATTTGCGCATCGCTGCAGCATTAGATTTTTTCGCAGGTGGCTTACCGCCTTTTTTCTTAAATGGATTCATGTTCTGGAAATTTTACAAATCAAAGCAGGAATTAGTATACACATAAACATAGCATAACATGTTAGCGTCATCTCTACATATCTGTTGTATATTTAAAAATATGTATTTCATCTCTACATATCTATTGTATACACCTTTTCTACTTAGTCTTTCCCGTTATATGATACGTCTTTCCCGTTATAACGGTAAAGACAAAATTTATTAACGGTAAAGACACAACATTCCACCTCAGCCTTTGACATTGGTAGATGGTATTTCTTGGCACTCAGTAAATGATAGTGTTCTGCATGCATACACCATGCCCAGTTCATTAAAAAGCAAAGTAATTATGTTCACCAAGTTTTTAGGACATCGGTAAAGACATGGAATTGTTACGACATTTCACAGGTATGGTCCTTACCTTGGTTTTAGTTTCATTCTCATGGCTTCTGCTTAGCTGGCGTTGACAATATGGCTGACAACATCCTGGTACTTCTCCCACACCAGCCACCTGGTGTATTTACTGTGAATTTTTTGGTGTATTTCTCATGTGATAACGGTAAAGACACACTAACTGATATGAAAGGTACATCAGTAAAACTGTTTGCAGTTGCAATTCTTTTGCATTTTTCTCAAAGACAACTTGAGTGAAAATACTATTGAAACAAATCTAAACAACACATTCTAAATAGAGACAAACAAATAAATCATAACCCGACTTTTCATTCCTATAAACTGTGACACTAGATTCTGGACATCTAACGGAGTGGACAAATTCAACATAAACTGGCTCTCAATGTATTTGTGTCTCAAATAGATTTCTCTTAAAATTGGTGCCAAATGTAGTATAATATGTGGCAAACAAAGCAGTAGTAATTAATTTTTATAACTTTGTAACACATAAAGGGAAAGTCCAGGGCCATATCTTTACCGTTATTTGCTGAATTATGTGAAAATGACCCACATGGACTAAGAAGGCTTAGTTATGGAAGCTCCGCAGTGGCAGTCTTTCCATTGTTGTAGTAACATTTACTGGCAGGCAGGGAATGTGTTTTAGATGTTATGTCAACTGTATCGGCCTGTCCAGTTTGTGCAATGGCAATTAGGCTGCTGGTCGCTGTGTAATCTTGAACTGTGGCCCAGAAGACATCATCTATTGTCATAAGGATTATGGATTTTTGGGGGGAAAGAGAAGCAAAAGTCATAGTTTGTAGGTTAAAAAAATTATAATAATGAAAAGAAAATGCTTCAAAACGTCATTATTTATGAACATTGCAGAAATATTTGTACTGGTCAAGTGTCTGTACTTAATGAATTCTTGTATATGTTGTAGTTATTAGTTGTGCTATTTTATTCTAGGGCAAGGGTGTCAGACTCGGGTTGGTTCGCGGGCCGCTTTAACGTCAACTCGATTTCATGTGGGCCGGACCATTTTAGATATAATATTTAGATTTTTTTTTATGAATGGATTAAATGAACTGGATTAAAGCCCCTGAATATTCAGGTTTTAGTTATAGATCTAAAACAATGTTTATTTTAGCTTTTTTTTTAAAATATTTTTAGATTTTACAAAATGATTTTTGAACTAAAAACAGAAAAAAATGATAAAAAATTACAATCATTGATTTAAAAGGGCGAAAATCAGAAAATTTAATATACATCTATACTCTTCATTTTAATTTTATCCTAAAACAAAAAGTCGGCACTCATGATTTACTTTCTCGGGCCACACAAAATGATGCGGCGGGCCAGATTTGGGCCCCGGGCCGCCACTTTGACACCTGTGTTCTAGGGTGTTTTCAAATGGCAGTTTTGCAAGCTAGCCAGGATTTGACAACAAGCCTACACTGTTTAATCATTGGATAAAACGGTCTGGGTGGGATAACACGGATAAATACAGAAGTAAAAAAAATCCTGGAGTTGTGATGCTAACCAAACATTTCCCATAAGACCCGTGGCTATGGAAGCCTGTTATGTGCAAAAAACGTGCGTGGTTTTAGTACTGGTGCGTACCAACGATACCAATCTGCACCACCGTTCGCTTGGACGGGAACCAAAACCGTACTTGTACGATACAAGAACACAAATGTGTTTGTTTGGCCTTGAGCCGTCTTCTGCTTGACTTTACTATGCTGACAGTGTCATATCAGAGCGCAGATGGATGTAAATTACAGCACCAACTGTGATCATTAAGCATATAAATACCATTTTACAAGAGTGTGAAAATTCCATGTGTGCGAGCATTGATGTGTTTGGCCAATCGCTGCCTAGAGTGTGATTAGATTTTTGAGGACGTTCATCTGTGCCTGTAATGCTTTGTCAGCACCCTCAACAGGCACTAACCCCAAATCTAATCTCTCGCTGTCTGTTTATTTCGAAACACACACACACACAAACACACTTTTACTCACTTGCAGTCGATCTTTAGGTTGCTTGCAATATAGTCTTGTGCGAACCAATGGGAATGCACTATCAGTCAAAAGTTTGGGTGTAGTTTCATTCATTTACACTGGAAAATGAGTGTGTAGCATTATGTGTGCTATTCCTGAATATATAATCTGGACTAATGTTATCTTTTCATCAGGATTAGAAGATAGCGCTGTAGCTAGTTGCTCCTGTTGAACAATAGGTGAAATTTACTGATGAAAAACAGCAGAGAGAAACATGACAGTAATCCCTCGAATATTGCGGTTAATTTAGACCAAACATGGCCGTGATAATTGAAAAATTGCAAAGTAGCGTCACCCCATTATAACTTATTTTTGCAGTGCTGAGTCATAGTCGCAAGAGTGGTTTACGAGTTTCAGCATGGATTTTCACATTTTTATGAACTTAAAAAATAAATAAAAATAATTAAAATAGCAGAAAAAAATTGTGATAATTGAGGGAAGACTGTTTTCTCGGTACTTGGACGTTTTGTCGAAAGACGTTTGGTCCCCGGACGTTTGGTCCCCAGACGTTTGGTCGACCGGACGTTTGGTCGACCAAACGTTTGGTCGATCCGGACGTTTGGTCGATCCGGACGTTTGGTCGACCGGACGTTTGGTAGAACGGACGTTTGGTCGCCGGGTTGTTACTGTTGAAACCAGCTCTCAAAATTATAATCATGAGAGAGAGTGAGTTTAATATCTAAATATCTAATATCAATATTTCAACAGTAAACTATCTGTCATAATTTGACAGCGAGCAAACCCTTCGACCAAACGTCCGTTCGACCAAACGTCCGGTCGACCAAACGTCCGGTCGACAAAACGTCCGAGGACCAAACGTCTTTCGACGAAACGTCCGGTCACGGTTTTCTCATTTATAGACACATAACAGTGCTTTACGAAGTTAATTTAAACATTCAATCGAGCCTTACATTTTTATAAACCTCAGCAAAATAGTAGTAAATTTACTCCAAAACCATCTTTTTGAAAACAATCTCATAATGTAAAGTCCAGCATATCATGCTATTCCCTGATATTCTTCTTTTTTCCTACCACGGTTCAAGTAACAACACAGAACATATTTCACAAAAAAACATTTGAAATATTATCCTTATGCAATTTAGTCCATACATGACCTTCTGCATGCTGATCTCCCGTTAATCCACTACGACCAACGTCAGGGCTGACCATTAGTCAGATATTTTCTTTCATTTACAGCTTCTACATGCATACTTATTAAAAACATGAATATCCACATAAGCACAGCAGCTGTGTGGGTGAAAGCGGCAACATGAATAGAACAACGAATGTCCTTCTAGATGCTAAGCTGCTCGGGTGTTGTGATCGTTTGGCATCTAATGAAGCCATTCTACGAATAGCTCAGACGGGTTAAATTTTGAGTTAAAAAGTGCACCTTTTAAAGGCAAGTTAAATCCCTCAGGTCACATCCAATCATTCTTTCTATCGCTTGGATCTTCATTCTTGCCACTCAAATGGCTCTCATCTCCTCTGCTTTGAATTGCTTTAATTAAAAAAAGGATGGCAGCAAGCTGTTGAGACTTGGTTTAAAATTAAAACACTTTAGTTCAAATCACGGGGTTAGATTTTGATGTGCCGTTAGGAAAATGGCTAATTAGTGTTCAGGTAGAAAGGAAAGTTGGAGCTCAGTATACAAGTTTTTTTAGGACCATTTTAGATATAATATTTAGATTTTGGGGGGGGGGGATAATAAGAACTGGATCAAAAGCCCTAAATATTCTGTTTTTTTATAGATATAAAACTGTTCATTTGAACTTTTTTTCTTAGTAAGGGAAAACATCTAATAATCATTTGTTTTTCATTTCAAATGGAAACATTTTTTTTAATTATATTCAATATTAAAGGGGAAAACCGAAAATATTTTTATATATTTATTTTTAGATTTTACAAAATGCTTTTTGACCTAAAAACACCAAAAAAAAGGATAAAAATTGCAATTATTGATTTAAAAAGGGGAAAATCAGGAAATATAATATACATCTATAATCTTCATTTGAATTTGATCCTAAAACAGAAAGTTAGCACTCATGATTTACTTACTCGGGCCGCACAAAATGATGCGGTGGGCCAGATTTGGCCCCCGGGCCCCCACTTTGACACCTGTGCTCTAGTTGAAGTAAACCGTAATGTTATATAACCCCAATTTTTTTTACACATATAGTACACATATTCAAATACCGGATAGAGATTATTTATCAAAAACATGTTAGCTTAATGCTAAAACATCATTGAAAATCCCATTGACATGCTAACAAAAATTAGCATCAATTCAACGCCCAAAACAAAAACATTCACAAATGCCTCAGGAACATTTCAAAGCATTTTTAAACCTTCCCATTCAAAGAAAAAAATACCTAAATCTTGTTTAACACTTTGAAAATAATCGTGATTGGCTATTACGAAGGGGTAAAAAAAATGGTGGTCTTTTTGACAAGTATCTCACCCAGTCTTTTCTAGCACAAATGTGACGAGCGAACAGATTATTCGTGTGGAAAAATTCCTTCAAACGCTGAACAAATTGTCGATCGGCTGTCACCCGAGCGAATAAATTTGTGCTCTCATCTCATTAAAAAGCCGCCCGTGCTCACAATCAATCTGCACACCAACCAATCCGACTCGGGTTCCAAACCCAAATCTACTCCGGACACAAAGCCCCGTTCCTTTGGAGCCGCTGGCCCGTGAGCAAATTGCGCTTACGCGAAGCAAGGGGATGGATTATCTGGCAAAAATAACTAAGCTCGATGAAATCGCAACTCTTGCCCGGGGGTGCCGTCTTCCTCTGTAGCGTGACGTTTGCTTAGCGGGACCCCTTGTGAACCCTGCCGACTGTTCCGGGGCCCCCGATAAATTAGCAGCTCGGCCTTTTGTCGCGATGGACTCGGCTGAACCATCTCGCCGCGTGACGCATGACTACATACTGGGTTTGTGGGAATTCAACTTGACTCAGCAAACGTAAGGTTAGAGAAGTCTGTAAGCCTGTAAAGTTGCCTTCTTTACAGTAGTAAGTAGTTCATTCAAATAATGGATAGAGATTATTGATCAAAAACATGTTAGCTTAATGCTAAAACATCATTGAAAATCCCATTCACACGCTAATGAAATTTAGCATCAATTTAATTTATAAATTGATTAAAAGAACTGGATTAAAACCCCTGAATATTCAGTTTTTATAGATCTTAAACAATGTTTATTTTAGCTTTTTTGTAAAATATATTTTTAGATTTTACCAAATGATTTTTGAACTAAAAACACAGAAAAAAATGATTAAAAAATTACAATTATTGATTTAAAAGGAGGAAAATCAGGAAATTTAATATACATCTATACTCTTCATTTTAATTTGATCCTAAAACAAAAAGTCGGCACTCATGATTTACTTTCTCGGGCCACACAAAATGATGCGGCGGGCCAGATTTGGCCCCCAGGCCGCCACTTTGAAACCTGTGTTCTAGGGTGTTTTCAAAGTCTGTAAAGTTGCCTTCTTTACAATCCAATCCCGTCCGTCCTCGGACCAGGTCTGTTCAAGTTTGCCTGACTTTTACGTTGCGCAATTAGGATAATGAACTCTACTGACATTCTATGCAAAGTAATCAGGTTGGCGCTTTTGGCAGAATTTGAATGAGTTGACTGACGGTGTTTTTCGTTGCATTGCTGGACCCTTCAGAAGGCTGGCGTTTATCCAGGATCGAAATGAGATGGGCTGCGGATGTAATGAAACGATCTCAATCGTTCAGGAAAGGAGAAACACTTGACGGATGAGTGACAACGCTAAAATGAGGCAAAACAAGTGGAAAAAAACACACAAAAGATGAATCTACGTTTGCCCCCACTTTGTATTCGGGGTGTGTTTTCCCTCATACCTGGTGATACGCTTTGTATCACGACCCCATTTGATCCTGCTTAATCCCCATACTACACTTTAAGGAGATTATTGCCATTTTTGAAAAAAACTCATCAATGTACATTCATGTCCATTTATTTCTGAAACCTCATTCAGCACGAGAGTAAACATGTTTTATAATTGAGCGACATATGGCCTTATTTTATATAATAATAATTGTATCATCTACATCAAGGGTGTCAGACTCGGGTTGGTTCGCGGGCCGCTTTAACGTCAACTTGATTTCACGTGGGCCGGACCTTTTTAGATATAATATTTCGATTTTTTTAAATAAATGGATTAAAAGAACTGGATTAAAAGCCCTGAATATTCAGTTTTTTTTATAGATCTAAAACAATGTTTATTTTAGCTTTTTTATATATTTTTAGATTTTACAAAATGACTTTCGAACTAAAAACACGAAAAAAATGGATTAAAAAATTACAATTATTGATTTAAAAGGGGGAAATCAGGAAATTTAATATACATCTATACTCTTCATTTTAATTTGATTCTAAATCAGAAAGTCGGCACTCATGATTTACTTTCACGGGCCGCAAAAAATGATATAGCGGGCCAGATTTGCCCCCCGGGCCGGCACTTTGACACCTGTGATCTACATGTTAACAGCCTATCAGATGTTGACGTAAGATACACTTTAAGTGATTAACATTGCCTACCTGCAGCTGCCCTCAATGCGGCAAGAACTCATGAACACACTGGAATGTGTTGCGTTCAGGTGCAACTCCAAAAGGTAGTACAGATAAATCTCCTGCTTGAGCCAACATAATATACAAGGGAAGCTATTTAAGGGTCCCCACCTTGTGGACTTCCTGTGTGTGGCTCCAGTTTTTTTTTTACTAGGTCTACAATGTCTTCTGTGTCTGTTTTGCTACTGCAACCAAGAAATTCCCCGAATACGGGGATGAAATAAAGTTCTAATAATAATCTAATATAATCTAAATGGAGGATTGTAATCATAAATCTGGACATGAGGCCAATCTATCTATCATTTTCAGCCTATCCACATTAAGACACGATAATCAATTTGAAATATTCTCTCTGTGTTGTAAGACTTATTGAAGTAAGCGATTGCTTTTTCTCCTCGTCTGACCCGATTACAGAGGCAAGTACTTCTGATTTACAATGTTGTTTTGCCTCAAGACAGTTTTTTTTGGTGCTATGACATTGGGACATTGTTTGCTTGGCATGTTTTACAGAGCCAACAGCGTGCTTGTGAGGTCGCTGGCTGACCAATGACATTCCAGCCGTTCCCACGGTTACCAGTGGAGAATGGCTGTTCTTTTGGCAAATTCTCGAACTATACTCTTGGCTTAATACAGTACATCATGTAATTCTGCTTTGTTAAGACAAAACGACTATGTTGACTACAGAAAGAATACAATTAACAGACATTGTATAAATGTATTTCAGAATTACAGTCGTACCTCTACTTACAAAATTAATTGGTTCCAGAACTTTTTTTCGTAACTTGAACATTTAGTAAGCAGAGCAGTACTTTATATGTAAATTCTCTAATATATTTTTTTAATCGCTTAATAAGGGGAATTGTAATCATTAATAAAGGGAGCATTTTGCTGAGGTGGATAGGTATCTTGAAACATGGATAGTGGCTGTTGTGAGACAGCCAATGAGAGCCCAGTAGAGAATCTAGGCATCCGCGAAAATATTTTCAAAATAAAATAACGGATAAGGAAATGTGTTTACTTTTTGGGGGATTTTGTAACTTGGATCTGTTTCGTATCTCGAGTCACTCATTTGCATATAAAATTTTTCGTAAACTGAAAATTTCGTAACCTCAAAATTTCGTAAACTGAAAATTTCGTAAGATGAAAATTTCATAACCTGAAAATTTCGTAAGCTGAAAATTTTGTAAGATGAAAATTTTGTAACCTGAAAATGTTGTAACCTGAAAATGTTGTAACCTGAAAATGTTGTAACCTGAAAATGTTGTAACCTGAAAATTTCGTAACCTGAAAATTTCGTACCTAGAGGCATTCGTAAGTAGAGGTATGACTAAATACTAAACTAGAGTAATTCTTCCGTTGTGTTAGCTTAGCATCAATGGAAAATGTCTCACTTGTTTAAAAATGACTGATTTAACCAATGTGTATGTTTTCCATTGGTGGGCGACAGTTTTGTTTGATTAAAGCGGACCAAGTGTGACAAAACCGCACAAAAGAAAACAACAATGGCACTTGGATATAAAACAATCTTTTTGATCGATGTTCAAAGAAAAAATCTTTTTGAACTTTCACTATGAAAGATTCCCCCACAGTTTTTTGTTGTTCTCTCAAGAATATAAAATAATTTGGGAGTTTTTCCAAGGTTGCTACATATAAAGTAAAATAACTGTAAATGATAAAAACAGTTTTAGTCATTTGACGGTTAGAAAGAAACAATTCAAGGTTAAATGCATTGTTGTATAGGCAAATGGGAGCTTTCAGTTTAATCTTTGCTTATTAAAGTGCCTTTGAAAAGTAGTTTTTTTATTTTTACTTTGGTGGGGGACAGATGTATGCTGTTGTTGTTATTTTCATTTTGCTGCCTCGACACAAAGGCGTAACCAGACAGTCTGATCACACGTTCTTTCATGCGTTGGTGACATTTATCAAGTGAAAGAAGCAGGCGGTATTTATTCCGTCATGTTGACAATTTTGACGGACAGCTCGGTGTGTTTAGAATTACCATTCAAAGCAAATCATCTGCTCCTACTTTTCCTCTTTCCAACTGCCATTTTTGAAATAGCGCCACAGCCACATGGAAACTGGCCAGGCATCCAAAACGCAGGAAAGCGTGCCGAAAAAAAAAAAAACCAACCCTCGGTTTTGTGTGAATGACGTTTTAAACTGAAATGGCTGAAAATGTCTGGTCAGGATTTGTCAAGGAAAGCTTAGAGGGGGGATTGTGTGGAAAAAGTAACACACACACATGGACACAAATGCTGTACAAAAGTGGTCTCACTGCCTGCCAGATAAGCAGAAGTAATAACAGTGGCATCTCAGCTAATTTTAGCTTCTGTATTGAATGTGCCGCCCCTGGAATTCATGGCAAGGTTTCTGGCTGGGCTCTGCTCGATGTACCATGTCTCTCGTTTTATTCTACTCGCACTTTCAATTTTCTCCCCTTTCACCCTCTTCGCATGTTATTCGTTCCTTTACACCTTGGCAGTCCTCCATCTACAAGCTTTCAACTTCCAACAACAACTCCATACTTTTCGCTATTGTTGAATCCAGCCATGATATCTTCACCATCTCCTTAAAAATAGGACTTAGTAAACCCAAGCATACCTGGCAACCTCGACAAGTTGCTTCCCTTATTAATGATTGCAATTCCCCTTATTAAGCGATTAAAAAATGCAGCACATATTTACTCACGTAAAAGTCTAAAAAAATTCCCCAAAGTGGATGGGGCGCCCAATCAGCCGGTGCGCCTTATGTATGCACTAAATTCAAGATTCTGTAGATGTCGCTGTATGACACTGACTGCTTGACTGTCTGGGTACATTGCTTGCTGACGCGCTATGTTTATAGAGTGAGAAGTTTGCGCACATACCATTTTAGATATAATATTTAGTTGTTTTTAATAAATGGATTAAAAGAACTGGATTAAAAGCCCTGAATATTCAGTTTTTTATAGATCTAAAATAATGATAATTTTAGTTTTTTTATATATATTTTTAGATTTTACAAAATTGTTTTTGAACTAAAGACGCAGAAAAAAATGATTAAAAAAATACAATTATTGATTTAAAAGGGGGGAAATCAGGCAATTTAATATACATCTATACTCTTCATTTGAATTTGATCCTAAAACATAAAGTCGTCACTCATGATTCACTTTCCTGGGCCACACAAAATCATGCGGCGGGCCAGATTTGGCCCCCGGGCCGCCACTTTGACACATGTGCAAAAGACGTACTTAAAACAAATTGTGTACAAAAGTAGTTATACAATTTGAAATGATCAAAAAATGTATAAAACGTGAAAAACGTATAAGTTGACAATGTAAGCCAAGGGTCTCCAAAATATAGGGGCCACAGTGCGGGCAGGATTTCATTACAACCAAACAAAATGATATATTTTTACAGATCTGGCAAGATGACAAAATGCATGACTCGGCATGTTCAATGACTCGCCATCAAATCTGTCCTTTTCCCAGCAATTTCTAAAACAATGTTTGCCAAAGACGGCAAACTGTCTTTGTTTGGCACCAAGTCAAATAGACAAAAGGTCATTTCTGAGACATTAAGTACACAAGTTGACAGGTACTTGAGAAATCTAGCGGATCCCTGTTAGTCCCCTGGCATTCATTTCCAGGCCTTCCGGTGGATTTGAGACAGGAATTAAAGGGGAAATGCAGAAATGAAAAACTGAAATTATTTTCTAGACTGTGGCACTTTGACAAAAACCGGGTTTATTTTCCCATGTAGAAATCTCATGTTTTCCTCTTTTAATATAAAAAATAGATTTGTTTATTGAGTTCCTGCCCATGTATGGATTTCCGTTATATCGTGATATCAACCTCGGCCAATTGCTCCCCTTATTAATGATTGGAATTCCCCTTATTAAGCGGTTAAAAAAGAAAAACAAATGCAATGTGGCACATATTTACTCACATAGGGCGCACTTAAAAGTCTAACATTTTCCCCAAAGTAGACGGGGCGCCCAATCAGCCAGTGCGCCTTTTGTATGCACTGAATTCAAGATTCTGTAGATGTCGCTGTATGACGCTGACCGCTATATTTATATAGTGAAAAGGCGGACAGGTAGATGAGGAATGCACATGCTTAAAGCATGACAACATTAGCAATCGACTATGACGTTTTCGCCTGCTACCAGTGACCGAGACGATCCGGATTAGAGCCAAAATGGCGACGACAAGATCGCTTTTACAACATACTACCGTATTTTGCTGTTTAATACACCCCCCAGGTAATATACCCGGGTATATTAAACGGCAGGGGTATATTAAATGGCGCACAAACGGGAAGGTACGATCCACTACGCACTCTTTATGCCGTGACGGGTGCATCAACGTTTTGCAGACTAAAACTACTTACTGCTCAGGTTAAAACTACTTACTGCTGAATAAAGTCTGACTTAGAATTTTAATGAAATTAAGTATCTATAATTATGCCCCCATGAACACCATACAAATCTTGCCAAAAAAAGCGGAGTTGCCGTTTAATATACCCGGGTATATTAAACTGCAGGGGTATATTAAATGGCGCACAAACGGGAGGCTCAAAAAAGCAAAAATCATTTAATATACCTGGGTATATTAAACAGCAAAATACGGTTCTTTAAAAAAAACCTTTTCCCCCTACAAAAGTTTTTATACCCCATACACAATTTAAAATGTTCAAAAAACGTATAAAATCCACAAGTTGACAGCTATGTGATATAGTCCTCATCATGATCCTATTGTGAGCTCCTCAAAGGTTCCCACGGTTACTCAACGGCATCCAAGTATGAAAATGTCCTCTTAGACCAGATAGGCGCAGCAATGTAACTCTAAACTTACTTTTCCATGCCAAAAACAACACATAAAGCTAGTTGGACCTTGCACATGATAGCTAATTTCCTCCAAAAAAGTCCTATCGAATGAAGACACAGAAATAACGACATTTCTAAGCTCTTTTTAGCAAACAAAAACTCATTAACCACCTGAACAAGTTCTCGACATTTTCCCTACTACAGCTTAATGTTGTTGTTTTTTTTTTTTTTGGTCGAGTGAACGTCAGGAATGCGATCTATTTCGGGAACGGTGGAAGCCCCCCGTCTCTCGCTCCCGTTGCCCCCCATCCCAGGGTTCTTTCGCTTTGAGCTACATGATTCTTTATCCTCAGCAAGATGAGAGCACTTCACACTTGTTCAGTGAAACCCAAGCTCTACCTTCAGCCGTCTGATTTAGTCCCTGGGCTATTTTTGTTTCCTGCCAAACTTGTGTCTCAGACCTCGGCCTGCTGACTCTGTAGGTTTCCTACATGCGTACACAACGCGTGTGTGTCGTGGTGAAAAAGTAAAAAAAGGTTACCTTCGGGTTAGAATAACAGTCTTACAAAGGGTCTTGTGTAGCTGAAGAAAAAAAAACGGCTGCCAACGATACTCGGCCCAGAGAGATTTCATTTGATAATATGACCTTTTTTAAGGCTCGGAATAACGCGCTAAAGTATTCTTCAGGAAAAAATGTTATTGTTGGTGGTGAGAAGTGTTATGTAAACATAGTAGAAAGTGTTAAAAGTAGGTTGAGATGTTAAAAAGGACATTGTGCTTATTGTTCTGTGGGTAAATTGAATGAAAAGGCCAAAAGTGAGGTTTCATTTCCAGTTTTTTGGAGTCATTTTTATGATTTGACATCTTCAATTACAGTGGTAACTCGACATATGAGCAATTTGAGATACGAGTAAAATTTCGGGCAAATATTTGTCTTGAGATATGAGACAAATTTTGATATACGGACGCAAGAGAACATCATGGCCACTGACTTTCCGCTCGGAAACTCCCTCTTTGTAATGTCTCTGCGAGCACTGGGCGGAGCGTTGCATTTTTTCAGTGTTTTTTTTCCCGTTAGTCAGTGCGAATGGCGGAGCGATCGCTAATACGAGAGGAGTATATACTACTTCTCATTGGCAAGTGGTCGTGCGTTATCCTATTGTGAGGACATTTGTGTGCATCATTTTGGGAATATTTTGAAGGGAAGACAAAAGCAAACAACCCTCGATAGGTTGCATGTGAAAGTCAGGGTGGAGGCGGGGCAAATAGACCCAACCCGGGAGAAGAAAGGTATCAAAATTTAAAACAAAATTAGAATTAAGTTTAGTGTAAGGTTAGATTAAATTTATTTTTGAGTGTGTCTGCATCGTAATCCAAGTTCATTTAAATTGGTTTATGTTAAGTTACGAGCGCGTTGCCGTGCAAAAAGTCTGATTTTAGTAATATTAAACACATTTTAGTAATATTAAACCACTAGTTATTTGTTACTTTTTTAATAGATGGCGAATTAGAACAAATAAAAATGTTTTTCCAATCCAATATCCTGTTTTTGGTGTTTTTTTCAGAGGGTTGGAATGAATTAATTTGTTTTGAGTTCATTTCTTTGGGAAACATTCATTTGAGTTACGAATAAATCGACATACGAGCTCAGTCCCGGAACGAATTAAGCTCGTATCTCGAGGTACCACTGTAATGTACTTTTTCCTGGCACCAAAAATATGGGTTTATATGAAATTTTATATTCATGTTTAAATGATCGCTTCAATTGAGGCTTACGTGGGATGAATAGAAGGCACTTAAAGATATCATGGAAACATCCGAGCAAATGACATGTTGAGTTTATACACATGCGGTCAATAGTGTAGTTATGGCCACTTCAGCCTCCATTTGCTCTATAATTACGAAGCCATTTGTCTTTTCCGTCAATAATGGGGCTTAGCTGACACAACATGAATTTCCAAATCTTGCTTTAAACGGAAGGCAGAAGCTAAAAAAAATATAGCTCATGAAAGACTATCGCAGGGGTAGGAAACCTATGGCTCGGGAGCCACATGTGGCTCTTCTGATGGGCTCTTCGCTAACCTGTGAGGTAAAACATGTATTTAAACCATATAGCTCGATTAGGAGCGTCATGTTAGCACTATGACGCTAGCACTAAAGCAGGGGTGGTTCGCGGGCCGCGTTAACGTCAACTCAATTTCACGTGGGCCGGACCATTTTAGATATAATATTTAGATTTTTTTTTTATAAATGGATTAAAAGAACTGGATTAAAAGCCCTGAATATTCAGTTTTTTTATAGATCTAAAACAATGTTTATTTTAGCTTTTTTTAAATATATTTTTAGATTTTACAATGTTTTTTGAACTAATAATACAGAAAAAATGGATTGAAAAATTACAATTATTGATTTAAAATGGGGAAAATCAGGAAATGTAATATACATCTATACTCTTCATTTTAATTTGATCCTATAACAGAAAGTCGGCACTCATGATTTACTTTCCCGGGCCACACAAAATGATGCGGCGGGCCAGATTTGGCCCCCGGGCCGCCACTTTGACACATGTGCACTAACTTAAATTCTGAATATGGCTTTCAAGGAATAAAATTTGACAATCGGAATTGTTTATGTCAAAAAAGTTCCCGACTCCTAGATGGTCATAACAGATAGGATTGTAATTTGCGGACAATAAAGCGCGCCTAAATATAAGAGACACCCAGCAAATTTGATAAGAAAACTGGATTTTTTCATTTATTTTTGCCTTTTTTTGTTTCAGTGAAGTACATCAAGGAGATGTCTGCCTTCTTCAAGAACTCGGGGTCTCCCGGAGGAGCTCTCCCCTGGGACTCGCCTCCCCCAACGCCGCAGAAGGGTGCGGACCTCTCGTCCGCAGTGTCAAAAGAGCCCCGCAGCATACCCATCAAAATATGCCAGGTGTCTCGCAAGCAATGCCCCCCTGACATCGAAAACAGGTATTTGCTTCACTAAAATTCATCTGGTCGGAAATCGGGTGACGTCATTTTTAGAAGATCCTGATCTGGGTAAAAATAATCAGATTGGGACTCTGTTTGGTAGATCTACAAAATCACATGACTCGACTCGAATGCAAAAAAATATGCGATCGGGACATCCCCGCGCTTCACAGAAACGGTTCACTTATCATATTTTCCGGACTAGAAGTTACACTTTTTTTTCATTGTTTGCGACTATTACTCAAGTGCCACTTTTGTATATTATTATTTTTCTCTCTGACCACCAAAAACCATTTTTTAGGCTATAGTTATAAAAAAACGGTAAATGTTACATTAACAGTCACCTATTTGTACTTCAAAGCAAAATGAGACTTATACTCCAGTGCCACTCATATATGCCATATTTTCTAGCATATTTGTCGCTAAAAAATGACTGAATCGAGGGTACGGCTTATATGCGCACAAATTAGACTTGACATGCACGAAACTGCAAAGTGACAAAGACGAAACGTCTATGAATGAACCGTATCTTGCATAAAACGTGAAAAAACTCACTTACTACTTCTGCCTAGCCATTGCTATCAAACTAGACCACTACGCACACACTTCCTGGTTGTACTGCTCACATGACCTCCTCTTTGAATTATCTACGCGCAGACAACACCATTTAGGAATGTGCAATCCAGCAATGGATTTAATCAGAATTTCATAAATACCACGTGCAATGATTTTTCTCAAGATTTTCCCTTCAAAGTAACACATTTGTACTCCCTATTAAAACCATGAATATGGAGGTGAACATTGTGAATCAGGGGGCGGCTTATACGAGAGAAATTGTAAAATTCAACCATTTTAAGGCCATTTTAAGGCTGCGGCTTATACGCAGAGGCGGCTAATATGCAAGAAAATACGGTACTTTTTTCCTGGTGCGGCTTATAGTGCGAAAAATACTGTAGTTGGTTCAATTATTGGCCAGGGAGAAGATTCAAGACTTGGTCTTGTCTTCTACTTCCAGGTACTTTGAGGTGGTTTCCCACAACAGGAAGAACTCGGTTTTCCTGCGGGCCAAAGACCCAGCGATGGCCCAGTCTTGGTACAATGCCATCCAGGCGTGTACGGCTAACCTTTTACCACAAGTCAAGGCCGAGATGATGAAATTACAGCCTGGATTGGAAGTCAAACACTTGGGCTGGATTACAGAACAGGTAAGAACGTGATCAGTTTTTTTGGGGCCCCTTTAAGAGCAGAATTAGAAAAAGTAGAACCGAATGTCATTTCCTACAGTCATTTTAAAATATATTTTAATTGTTGGGAGATAAACAACTAGTGTATATTGATTTGTACGATTTAAATGCGTGCTTTTGGACAGAAGAAAAAAATAAGTGAAATAAAACAAAAAAACAAGAATGTAATTTAATAATAGGATAAAGCAATAAAACATGAAATCGAGTTGACGTTAATTCGGCCCGCGAACCAACCCGGGTCTGACACCCTTGCACTATACCACATGTGTCAAAGTGGCGGTCCGGGGGCCAAATCTGGCCCGCCGCATCATTTTGTGTAGCCCGGGAAAGTAAATCATGAGTGCCGACTATCTGTTTTAGGATCAAATTAAAATGAAGAGTATAGACGTATATTAAATTTCCAGATTTTCCCCCTTTTAAATCAATAATTGTAATTTTTTAATACTTTTTTTTCTGTGTTTTTAGTTCAAAAATAATTTGGTCAAATCTAAAAAATATATTAAAAAAAGCTAAAATAAACATTGTTTTAGATCTATAAAAAAACTGAATATTCAGGGCTTTTAATCCATTTATATAAAATAATCTAAATATTATATCTAAAATGGTCCGACCCACATGAAATCAAATTGACGTTAACGCGGCCCGCGAACCAACCCAAGTCTGACACCCCTCCATTAAAGTGTCCGTCCTGGCCTGAAAATCAAAGTAACGGACGTCTCTACGACATGTAAATAGGACAAATCGGCGGTCCATTATCCCTGCTGTCATCCATGTTTGTGCCTTTTTTACGAGGCTGTCAACAAATATGATATGCGCAGGCGGTGCAAGGACCGGAGAGACCAATCCTCGCCGTGCTGACCGACCGCGAGCTCCTTCTCTACCCCGCCTTGCCCGAAAGCAAAGACGCCATCAGCGGCCCCTCCAAGAGTCACCCCCTCATCACCACCAGGTCAGTACGCCTCCATAAATAATGCACGCTGTAAAAAATATCACCCCGTAATATTAAAAACCACAGTCACGCCAAAGACATTCTCACACTTTCCATGTCAGCTTCAGCAGATGTTTCATTTCCGAGACGTTATTGCGGTCAGAATTTATGAGTCATATACCGCGTGTTGTTTCCTACTTTTAACCCCTCGCTGTCTACGATAGACTGGTTCACTCCGGGCCAGGAAAAACCTCTCCACTGCTCGAATCGGAGCTTTCTTTTGGGCTGCGTTCCGGGACGAAGCAAGGCGTCGAGACGCAGGTTTTTCGGGTGGATTCCCCTAAAGACCTGTCGGCGTGGACCCACCTGCTGGTCGACGGATGCCATAATGCCGCCGAACTCATCAAGGAAGTCACCACAGGTATATTATGGGTAGTTTTTGTAGTACTGGATGGTTCTATTGTGGTTTTTAGCCCTTGTTTATAATGTGATGGAAAGCCACTTTTTTTAAAAAAGTAGTATGATATGGAAACGTTTTTTAGTCATTTGGCGTTATCTGGTGGTTGTAGTCGGTACTACAGTGCACTATCTGTATTGCTGCTAAATTCTAATGTTCCAGTTTCAAGTACAGTGGTACCTCGAGATACGAGCTTCATTCGTGCCGGGACTGAGCTCGTATGTCGATTTACTCGTAACTCTAACGAACGTTTCCCATTGAAATGAACTAAAAACTAATTAATCCGTTCCAAACCTCTGAAAAAACACCAAAAACAGGATATTGGATTGGAAAAAATGTTTCATTTCTTATAATTCGCCATATATCAACAAAGTAATACATAACTAGTGGTTTAATAGTAATAAAATGTGTTTCATAGAACTAAAATTAGACGGATTTCGCGGAGCGGGGGAGAGTTTCGGGGGGACTTTCCACGGCAACAAACTCGTAACCGAAAAAACTAATTTAAATTAACTTGGATTAATATATACGGACACACTCAAACATACGTTTAATGTAACTTTCAACAAAACTGAATTCTAATTATGTTTTAATTTGTTTTACCTTTGTTCTTAAAACGAACACATCAAGAGTTGTTTGTTTTGGCCTTCCCTTCAAAATATTTCGAAAATGACGCGCACAAATGTCCTCACAATACGATAACGCGCGACCACTTGCTAGCTTGTCAGGGTGCCACTTTTCTACAAAATCCGAAAACTCTTGCCACTTCGCTAGCATGTCTTTGATATCCTTTATGTTTCAATAAGTTGATCGGTACTAGACGTCCATTCCGTTTGAACGGGGAGGGCGGCAGCGAATGACGACTTTGCGTCTCCGATCGTAGCTTGCAGCTGGAACGGGAAGGAGTGCACCCTGGGAGTTCACATCGACGAGGGTTTCACGCTTTTTACCGAAGAGTTGGGCGTCCGCAAAAGCGTCCTGCTCCAGCACCCCTTCGAGCGGCTGAGAATGTCGTCGGACGACGGCGTGCGGATGATGTTTCTCGACTTTGGGGGGCCTGAAGCTGAAATTGTGAGTTTTCTGATGTGCCTTATTCAAGTTTTTTATTGTTTTTGTTCAATTTTAACGGTATGATGTTAAATATTGGTATTAATATTAGAATGAACTGATCCACTTATCTTCACGTAGATTGTGGGGGTGCCGGAGCCTATCCCAGCTAGCAGTGAGCAACCGTTTGCCAGTCAATTGTAGGGAATAAGGAATAATAGTTTTTATTAATGTTAAAAAAGGCTATTTTTCAAACTATATTGAAGAGGGATCATAATTTGCATTAAAATACTCTTAACATTTTTGTATTGATCTCGAATTTATAATAAAAAGCTATCAAATGATTAAAATGTACTACTCTACTCTTTACTGACATGACATTATACTACATTTTTCATAGAATAGCAGTAAGGAATTAATCTATTTTTCCATATTTCCAAAATTGCACCAATTACCGTGTCAGTACCGAGTGCTATTTCTGTATTTTACACACACAACGGACGCACCGTTTTTAAAGACGCTGCCAGGCATGGCAAAACATACACCAGCTTAAACATACGGACACACGCTAAAAACACGGTTTTAAAAAGGCAATGGAAGTAAGACTGAGTTCGGTTGTACTTCAGTTAGCCATTTTACAATGTACTCACGTTATCATCACCCACAAATCCATCAAAGTCCTAATTTTCTGTGTCCGAATTGAACAATTGTCCGAAGGAGTCATCGAAAACGCTGAGTTTTATACGTTCGTCCATTCGCAAATAGCAGCTAGCTAGTAGCTAGCATAACTATTCCAACGCTGCCTTCCACACTTCGTAATATGTGTTGATGTTGATGTATACAGGCCACAATCCATTGGGTGTATTGACAAAAGAACTATATATCCCAGCAGTCACTGTGCAGTACTTTTTCTACGGGGAAAATAGTACAGTCGGGGGCTGCTTGTGTACCCTATCGACTGATTTATTTTATTTTATCGTGATAACAATTTTAGTATTGGTCCATATATAAGGCGCACTGGATTATAAGGCGCCCTGTCTATTTTGGAGAAAATTTAAGACTTTTATGTGTGCCTCATAGTCGTGAAAATACGGTAAATAACGTGTACCGCTAAAATCAATATATAACAATACGGTTTCAACGTTTAAAATCATTTCTTATCATCATTTCAATGACATTTTAGTGCTACTTATGTTTCTTTCACTGTAATTATTCTAACCGTCATCCACAATGTTGACATTTGACATGGTTTTATACGCAAATAATTTTCTAAAGTGCGTCAATTTGGGGTGTCATTATTATTATTTTTCTTTCTCCTTAGCAACTGGATCTTCATTCATGCCCCAAGACCATCGTCTTCATCATCCACTCGTTTCTCTCCGCCAAGGTCAAGCGACTGGGCCTCCTGGCGTGATGTTCTTACCCACGAAATTACCCACACAATAGGAATATTTCACAAAAAAACAACCCCTGACTGACTTGAGAGCAAGTAATGACTAAACCGCTTCTCCTCTCTGGCTCCCGGTGGGAAAACCGGCGGACATTTGGGCGTCGAGGTCGTTGGTTCATGATCCACGTAAGGATTATATCGTAGTTATTCTTTACTTTTTTGTTGTTTTTTTGTTTTGCTCCATTTTCTGTTGATTTTGGTAAGCAACCACATTACTTTAATGGTGTGTCACGAATGTCTTGATGTTATTGGACAAACATTTATTTAATTAAACGGAGTAAGAGGAGATCGATCACTGAGTGATCTAAAATGTTGGAAAGGTTTACAAAGTGAGGAACTGGGGCGGCGACAAGTGAAAAATGGTTTTAGATTCGCCACGCATCCACGTGATTGGACGTCTATCATCGTCAATGGTCGAGGAAAAAGTGAAGTTGCCTTTTCACAAAAAACTTCTTTTTTTGAGGATTTATTTTGCCAATATGATAGCAACTAAGAGCTTAACCTAACAAAAACAACATTTATTTTATCTCATTTAGTTTATCTTGCACACAATTATTTAAAAAATTGAAAACGATATTTTTCGTAGTTTTATGTCTGACAGCTTTTTTTTTAATCAAAATTTTGGTGGCGAATCCAAAAACTGATCCTAGTTTTTCCTCTATCAACTTTTTTCTCCACATTTTACCTACTAACTATTTTTTAAATACTTTCACACAACTAGCCATATCCTTTGTAAAAAACATAATAATGAGAAATAAACTGATTTCTAATGGAATATCCAATATTTGACAGTTTTTTTGTTACAATAGCATGTTCAATTACATTTTTTAAAGAAAATGGGATACTGTAAAACTAAAATTTTACAAAATAGAGACGAAAAACAAGATTTTTTTTGCGATTCTGCACCAAAAAATGGGTTACAAACAGCTGTCAGACTTAAAAACAGTTAAATTGGATTGAATTTTAGACATATTTCCACTTATTATGACAAAAGTCAGTATGTCGAGGCTGATTGTGCCCCTCCCCCGTTCTTAAATCAGTTGAGGCAGCGATTGGATTTGATTACAAATCAAGCTTTGGTTGACATTTATCCACCAATGCGATCAAAGTCAGCCACGAAAGGATTATTCGGGCCGATTAAACTAAAGTTTGGGTTATGTCTTTCCTCTCTGATCAAAACATTTCATATTTGTAACGTCAATCGTACATTTGCGGTCAACCGAGGACCACCGAGTCCAACATCCTAAATCATTTTGGTATGCTACACACTAAAAGCACAATTACACGGATGTATTTTTCCATAAAAATCAGTCCACGTGAACCCCATTAAAGGTACATTTCTACTTTGCGTTCTTAAATTAACATGCACGCATTTATTTGTTTAAAAAATGCCTTTCATCGCACAATTCTTATTTGTCCAAAACCCGAATTCCACTACACTTTAAACGTCACCTTTCCGTAACACTACTAAATGATTTGTATTCCTAATATATGCGTGAAAGCTCTCCAAAAATAAAATATATATTCTTATTTAAACAATCAAATGTGTGCCTTTTAAGGGTTGTTTGTACATAAACATGGATTAAACTTTGTTAACTTTGAACCTTCTTGGCTTGGTTTTCTGTGTTAATTCTAAAACAACCGTTCCGCGAAAGCTCACAAAGGTTGCAGGGGGGGTGCTGGAGCCTATCCCTGCCAACTGTTTTCGTTTTCAGAATTGCGAGGCTAACGTGCTAACATGCTAACCACTATTCCACCAGGCCACCATGTATAGTAGTTAGTTAATTTGATTTCCCTTCAAAATAAAAATAAAACATTTCATGTGGGCTGGACCATTTTAGATCTAATATCTAGATTTTTATTTTATTTTTCTAAATTGGATTAAAAGAACTGGATCAGAAGCCCTAAATAGTCCGTTTTTATAGATCTAAAACAATGTTTATTTGAGCTTTTTTTTAGTAATGGAAAATGTCTTTTAATCATGTTTTTTATTTCAAACGGAAACAAAATATTTTTTTAAAGTGGAAAACGGAAAATATTTGTATATATTTTTAGATTTTACAAAATGCTTTTTGAACTAAAAACACAAAAGAAAAAAAATGGATTAAAAAAATGCAATGATTGACTTTAAAAAGGGAAAATCAGGAAATGTAATGTACATCTATAATCATTTGAATTGATTTGAATTTTTAGATATAATACTTAATTATTTTTTTATAAATGGATTAAAAGAACTGGATTAAAAGCCCTGAATATTCAGTTTTATAGATCTAAAACAATGTTTATTTGAGCTTTTTCATATATATATTTTTAGATTTTACAAAATGATTTTTGAACTAAAAACACAGAAAAATGGATTAAAAAATGACAATTATTGATTTAAAAGGGGCAAAATCAGGAAATGTAATATACATCTATACTCTTCATTTTAATTTGATCCTAAAACAGAAAGTCGGCACTCATGATTTACTTTCTCGGGCCGCACAAAATGAGGCGGCGGGCCAGATTTGGCCCCCGGGCCGCCACTTTGACACCTGTGGTGTACACGAACGGTTCTCCGTCTCCTTATATTCCATTTTCCGGCTGGCTACCGATTCAGGGTGTCCCTTGACCAAAGTTGGCTCCAGCACCCCCCGTGACCCTCGCGAGGACAGGCGGTTTAAAAAAAAAATGAATGAACGACACTACCTAACAAAGCAACCTGTTACAGCTCCAAGTATCTTCACATTTTATCTGCACAAACACCCATTTACGGTCATGTTTATCCCATGCACAGATATGCGCTATTATGACGAAGATGATGATGATGACCGGTTAACGTTAAGTTTACGGGGAACGCGACGAAGGCCAATTAAGGGCGCCTCTCGCCAACGGTTTTCCTTCTTCCACGCTTTTCCGGAAACAAGGACGCCTTATCGGCACGGAGCAGATATTGCATACGCGTGTACAATGCGAGCGCCGAGTTAATCAAAACCATCACATTTGATCACATCTATCGCAAACCCCCCCTCCTCTCTTCCCTTTGGCTCCTCTTGTTGCAGCGTTGCCGTGGTAACGGCAGGGGTGCTTTCACATTGGCTTGTGCTGAACTCTGGTTAAATTGCCAATCAGCCTGTCAGATCTGCTGAAGGGGGAAAAGGATGGTGTGTGGGTGGGTGGGTGTGTATGTGTGTTTGTGTGGGTGGATGGGGGTCTGTGGGGGTGTGTGTTTGAATGTTTTGATGAACAAGGAGGTGGAGACGCCATGTTGGGATGGAGAGGAATGTGGAACGAGGTGGAGGGAAAAGAGGAAGAAGGCAAAAATGGACGTGACGGGTTTTGAAGAAGTGGGATTTGGAGGTTTTTAATATGTATCGGAATAAAATTTAATAGAATTGCGATTTAAGGACTTATGGCTGATATTCATGTAGTCCACTTGTGTCAAAGTGGCGGCCCGGGGGCCAAATCTGGCCCAGGAAAGTAAATCATGAGTGCCGACTTTCTGTTTTAGGCTCAAATTAAAATGAAGAGTATAGATGTATATTACATTTCCTGATTTTCCCATTTTTAAATCAATAATTGTATTTTTTAATCGATTTTTTCTGTGTTTTTAGTTCAAAAATCATTTTGTAAAATCTAAAAATATATTTAAAAAAAGCTCAAATAAACATTGTTTTAGATCTATAAAAAACTTAATATTCAGGGCTTTTAATCCAGTTCTTTTAATCCATTTATAAAAAAATCTAAATATTATATCTAAAATGGCCCGGCCCGCATGAAATCAAGTTGACGTTAATGTTTGACACCCTTGATGTAGTCGCTTTAATGGGGTGTTAACGTTTTTGCTTCTTGTGGACTTCCTGTGTGTGGCTACAGTTTTTTTTACCTAGGTCTACATTGTCTTCTGTGTCTTATGTTTGTCTTGCTACTGCAACCAAGAAATTTACTTAATACGGGATGAAATAAAATTCTAATCTAATCTCATTTTATGTTAGGTGAACCTTTTCCAGGACGGTGCACATCTAATTGTGTGTGTGTGTGTGTGTGTTGTGGTAGTTTAGCAAAAGAAGGAAATTAATATCCAATGTGTCTATTCATAGGCGTCCAATCCGTTTCGAGTGGAAGGGGATGGAATTGAATATTTAATCAGGCCAAGGGTTCAATTATGGGAGGTCACGTGATTTATAAAGCAATACAGAAAAAATGAATTTGTGTCTCATTTCACCTTTTTTGTTTCCAATTTACGTATTAGCAGTTATTTATTATTAATGTACAGTTATTTATTATTAATGTATTTATGTATTATTTCTATTATTTTTTTCATTTTGAAGGTTTGCATTTTTAAAATTCATGTTATATTTTATTGGCAGTTATATTTAAGTTGCATTATTATTATTGTGTGTGATCCATAATAATACATAAAATAAGCAGTCCTATTTCTGAGCTACATGTTATTTCTCTTCTTTAGACTATAATACCCAATAAATAAAGTAAATAAAGTTTTTGGACATCTCTACCACAATTAACAATAAAAATAATGAACTTTTTCCGCAACCAAATTGAACCCTTAAAGGCTTTTATAACCCCCCCAAAAGTCCCAAACTAGCTGAGATTGGCTTTTTATTGCTTATTATTATATTTATCAAGTATTTTAATCCTCCCTTCAATTAATTTACTGGCTTCCATTGAAATTGGCACTGAAACATGAGCTGTTATTGTCAATTCTCCAATGTATTTTCTTTTGTGACCTACAGGTGTCACTGGTATGCTGTGTGAGCTTCCCCGCAATATATAATAACCACCACTAGGGGCCGCTGTGTCTCCTTTAAGAGCCAAATCATGAATATTGCTTTAAGTGGAAGTGCAGCTAGGATGAGAGGGGGGATAACATTTAAGATTTGATTGGAGCTGACCTAATTCCGAACAGGACATCCTGCAACATCCCACATTTCTTCTTTCCCTCCCCCCCCCATCTATTCTTTTCCATCCCCTCTTCAACACAAAAGGACCAGAGCGAATAAAGAGGCCGAGAGATTAATACCAAAGCGCGAGATGAGCAATTCATATTCCAATTCAAAGAGCATGTTATCTACTTTTTCCACACTCTCACTCACTGACATTTTTTTCCCTTTTTTTACAGCACGATTCTGGGGAACTTTCCAGGAACAACAATGGCCATGGCATTTAAGTGCAGGTGGAATGTTAGTAAAATACACCTTTACTATCACCTTTAAAAAAAGGTATTGAATGAAAGATGAATTTCACTTTTTGTCATTTTCCCTTCAGAATTATAGACTATTTTGAAGCCCCTTTTTCTTAGGATTGTTGCAATTCTCATGTCTTGGGAGGGAGGGGCTTGTTAAATATGCCAAAGCAAATTGTATTTTCACACAAGTAAGCTCCTTGGAAATATTCCATCAGGGCACCCCCCCCTCCTAAATGTAGTTATGAATTTTAAAGTAGACTCGTATTACTGCGGGAGAGAGGTTTGAGTGTGATCGGAATACTGAACACAAAGCGCCAGATTGGAATTTCTTGTTCTTGTTGCTGCTTTAACAGGGGGGGGGGTGCAGGGGAGGGTTGTCAACATGGATGGTGCAGGAAAAAATAGGGTAGAGGTTAATATTAGCTGCTGGAATGACAAGAACACTATTTTTTTAGTGTTATTTTTCGTTAAGGATGTGTTTACATTATTTTCCTACTGTTTTATACATTTATTTTATTTTTATTTTATTTTTTTTAGCTCAAAGGTTAAATCCGTCATTGTTAAAGCCATAATGTATTGATAGGAAATTATTTCTTTTCACAAAATTTCATTTTTCTAATGTGCAGTAGTTGGGAAATATTTAAATAATAGGCAATTTTGTCAGATTTTTAAAAAAAAAAATGCCGCTGCAATTATAGCCAATCAATGCAAGTGTCTTAGATTGCCCCGCCTACTTATTATGGAGCGGAAACGAGCAAATAAATTGAAAAAAAAGTTGTTTTGAAGTGAGATAGTGTAGTGGTTCACTCACCTGACTTGGGTGTGATCAAACGTGGGATCGATTGTCGCTGGGTGGGCGGTGTGATTGTGACTGCGAATGGTTGTCTGTCACTAAGTGTGCCCTACGACTGACCAGTGACCAATCAGTTGGCTCAAAGTCAGTTGAGATAGGCTCCCGCAACGCTGACCTGGATGAGCGGCGTTGAAAATGAATGAATGAGTCAATGGAGTCATGAAAAACAGTATCACAGACATGTAAAATGGCATAAATAAATTAATAAAATAAATGTCTTCTGCACAAACAACAACAAAATGCCTGTAATGTGTTGAGAAATAGCACAAGATGAAATAGTACATGACAAAAAACACAAAATGTTTCAAATGTTTATGAGAATTGAGTGAAATGATTTTCTTTTTTGCTTCAATGTAATGTACATGGTGCTAATCCTTCTAGTATGCACAACATGGCCACCAGGGGCAGTATAATACAAATGTACTTGGAGATCTCTTGAGTAAACTGTAGTAACGTTACCATATTTTCTCGCATATAAGCCGTATTTGTAACTAAAAAAAATGATGACTGAATTAAGGTACGTTTATATGCGTACAAGATTTGTGATATTCTTTTTCACCTGTAGATGTCGACAAAGTAACATTTACCGTTTGTTGGTTATTTTCTGTTTTGCAGTAAGAAAAGAACCATTACTGGATGAATTATTATATTGACACTAATAATGTGCTTTTGATTCATAAAGTATCTCAGAAATACCACGTGGAATGATTTTCCTTAAGATTTTCCCTTCAAAGTAACACATTTGTACTCCTTTTTAAAACCGTAAATATGGAGGTGAAAATTGTGAATTGGGGGCGGCTTATACGCGAAAAATTGTAAAATTCAACGATTTTAAGCCAATTTTAAGGGCGCGCCTTATACACGGATGCGGCTAATATGCGAGAAAATACGATATTTATATATTCATTTTTAAATTAAAGAAATAGAAAATAGAAATAGAAAAATTGTGAATCAGGGGGCGGCTTATACGCGAAAAATTGTAAAATTAAACGATTTTAAGGCAATTTTAAGGGCGCGCCTTATACATGAGGGCGGCTTATATCCAGTAAATACGGTAGTTGCTCTTCGGGTGGGATAAAGAACATTGGAAAGTTTGCTATCTTTGTTGTTGTTTCCTTGTTTTTAACTTGAGCATTTTGTAATGAACGCTATGTCAGTAGGCGTTTGAAACGTGCAAAAAAAAGCCTTTTTCCCGTGTACTTTTATACTTCTTCAACTTTGCATAACATCACAGGCACATTGCATTATATCCCCGCTTTTCTTTATGGTTCTACGCCGGGCTATTCATGAGCATATGCTCCCATATGAATTCCCCCGTCAATAAATATGCACAGCTTTAATTGTTCGCCTTGGTAATTAGACGGCAGTTCTGTTCTTTTTGGCTCAGGTGTATTTTGAAAGCGGCGTTCTTTTGTCTTTGCTTTCCGCTCTTTTGGCAGCTTCTGACAATTTCCATGGTAATAAGATAGATAGAAAGACAGAAAGACAGAAAGAGAGAGCGACCCATCTCAATGTGAATGGCTTATTAATAGAGCTGCTCTCAGGCAAACAGATGGCAGCTGCCAAACACAAACACACAAAATCACACTCACCACACCAGCTAATTCAATTAGACAGGAATAGACATTCCTCAGTGTAGTTTCCATTCATTGGATTAATAAAATAAATTAAAAAATGCATTAAAAAAACGGGCCCTTTTCAGAATATTTGACAACGACAAACACGAAAACAAGTCGTCGCGGGCGTGAGAGGAAAACGGGATTCAATTCATTATCGGCGAGCGATTAGCGGGCTAATTAGCGATCGGATTAGGTAGAATTGATGCAGAGAGCAGTTGATTATGGTTATGCTTTTGTTGGGAATATTCAGTTTTGAACAAAACAAAATAAAAACATATTAGGAGCCATAAGCAGCACTAGACATGCTAGTTCAGTGCTGTGCATTTTTTGATAGTAAATAGTAGCTAAAATAATAGAAACTAGGCAAAAATAAACAAAGATTTTTTTAAAATTTCAGTACAAAAACAAGTAAAGTGCAGAGCCTAATTGGTTCTATTAAGCTAACAAAAGTAGCTAAGCTAAGTGAAGCTATGCTGGGCAAAGCTAAGCTAAGTGAAGCTAAGTAATGCTGGGCTAAGCTAAGCTAGGCTTTTCAATTTCTATACAATAATGTGCATTTAACAATTGGTTCTGTTGAGCTACAAAATACCTTGAGCTTTTTTTAGTTATTCCCTTTATTTAGTTATAACAATCTATTTTAAAAAGTTTTAAGCTAATTAAGCTAGCAGCAGTAGCTAGGCTAAGCAAAACTAGAAGCTAAGCTTTTCAATCTATATACAATAACGTGTTATGTGCATTTACCAATTGTTTCTGTTGAGCTATTAAATACCTTGAGATTTTTTTATTTAGTTATAACAATGATACATTTAAAAAAAAAGCTTTAAGCTAATTAAGCTAGCAGCAGTAGCTAGGCTAAGCAATTTAATTTTAGCTGTAAATAATAGCTTTTTAAAAAGCATCCACAGGATTTTTTGTAATCAAAACACTTGAAATCATTCCAAGTGGCTGAAAAGAAGCGTTTTAAAGACAAACGGTGTATTTTTTGCAACTTTCACACAGATTTTCTCTCCATCTGACTCATCTCCGCTAGCAAGCTCTCAGAGGGAGAAAGGCTGGAGGCGCTCTTGTTTTCATTTCAACGTTTTTTTTCTCTCTTGGGGTTTTCTCACCCAAGATGTGGCGCGCCGCTTGTGAGAAATGTGCACCGGCACAATTAGCGTTTGCGCGCTGACCACATTTCCCGCATGTGCTCAAATACTTAGAAAACAACAAACTAATTAGTAATAATCATATTTCTTTCCCACACGTTTTAAAAGCGAGGCTCTTCCTTTTTTAACTGTAAACGTATTTTCATGCTGAAGACAGTGATCTTAATTCTATATCTTTTGTTCTCAATGTACATTTTTTTAAACTTAAGATATAAAATATTCATTTATTATCCGTACTGCTCAACCTCACAAGGGTTTTGGGGGTGCTGGAGCCTATCTCAACCAACTCTGGGCATCAATATTTTCCTATTTTAGGGTTCTTAGTAATTTTTCCAATTTCTAAAGTATAAATGAAAATATTCCACAAAATAATTTAAATGAGCATGTTTACCATTTAAAACATGTATATCCAATCATTTTAATAAAAAAAAATATGTATAGATGTGTGTATATATATATATATGTATATATATATGTATATGTATATGTATATATATATATATATATATATATATATATATATATATATATATATATATACATATATATGTATATATATATGTATATGTATATATATATATATATATATATATATATACATATATATATATATATATATATATATATATATATGTGTGTGTGTATGTGTGTATATGTGTATGTATTTGTATATATGTATATGGAAATGTATGTATATACATGTACATATATATATATATATATATATATATATATATACATATATATACACACACATATACACACATATACACATATATACATATATATATACATATATATATACACATATATACACATCATATATACATATATATATATATACATATATATATATACATATATATATATATATATATATATATATATATATATATATATATATATATATATATACATACATATATATATACATATATATACATATATACATACATATACATACATATATATACATACATATACACATATATATACATATATACATATATATATATATACACACATACATATACATACATACATATATATATATATATATATATATATATACAAACATACATATATCAGTCTGTTTCAATACAAAGCTGCTGTTTTCTTTATCTGAGGGAAACAAAGAGCGTAAGCTGCTACTGAGCCAAATGAAATCTAAAATGCATCCATACAAAGGCATACGCGTCTTCATCCCCTCGTGTTGTTCTGATAGCTGTGACTGAATACGTAAAAGGACATCACAAAAAACAAACATATCCACTTTAGACACTCAGCACAGCGTAAAAGCCTCAAATGGGATGATATTGAAATGGACGTATCGCACGTGAGGAAGCTTGCGTCAAAATAGGAGGTGCGAAACCACAAATGTGCTTTGGTGCCTGGCGTTGACGACATCCTGTCCTGAAGTACATTTATCACACGTGAATGCTTAAAAAAAAGAAATTAAAAACTGCAGCTGCAAAAAATGCAAGTGAAATGATTACCAAACATGAACAAGTGTTATTGTACGTGACTAGCAACCCCCAAAAAATAAAAAAAATGGATGAATCTGCGTGTGAATTGCAACCTTTTTACTCACACAAAATGCGGTAAAGTTCCTTTTTTTGTCGTTGGTGCAAATCTTGTCAAAAAGAAGTTTCTTGATTGATTTAACTGGCAAATGAAAAGCGTTCAATAGCCCTGAAAAGATGAAAAGATTAGAAGAGGAGATAAATGAAATGACGCAAATCGAGACCATCACTTTGAAACATTTTTATTATTATTATTATTATCATCTTCATAATGCAGCTTGCAAAAATAAAAAGAAGCGTCGTGACACAAAGAGTTGCCGCGGAAGCGACAAATTACAAAAGATAGAAAAAGAAATGCAATCCTGTCTCCTGTAGAGCTCACGTTGGGGAGCAGAAAAATGAAGAACATTTAAATCAAATTAAGATGGAAAAAAAATTAAATAAAATGAAATGAGTGGAAAAAAAATTAAGCAATAAGTCATAAAAAATAGGAAATAAAACCATTCAAATCTGGAAAAGAAAATTAAATTACTCAAAAAATAAAATGGAATAAAACCAAAAACAATAAAATATAATGGAAAAAAAAGAAATATACTAAATCATACAATAAAATTAAAAAATATGACATCTCTATTTACTTTTTAACTCAACAAACATCATTTAAATTGCTCATAAATAAAAAAAATGTCATTGGCTAATGGTCAATTGGCAAAAAAAAAAGTTACTAACCATTTAAAATATTTATCGTTACTGACTTTACAAATAATATAACCACAATTGGCTTTTTTGTCTTTATTTTTATTTATTTAATTTTTTTGTACACAACTTAAATTGGGGATTTAATTTTTTTTTAGCAAAATGCCATCACACAGGAGTTAAAAATACCAACACAACTAAAAACCTATAAAAAATAAAGAAAAAAAAAATCAGCAAAATTCTAAAATTGACTTCACGGTGGAACAAAAATAAGCTTTTTTATTTGAGGCAATGCGTCATTAATTATTATTTATTCCTTGAATTTTTTTACGCCCTATAAAATGAACTGTAGGTTGATTTTATATATATAAAAAAAGAGAATAAACACACGCACCCACACACGCGCTCAATGACTTTCATGTATAAGTTTAAAGATGAACAACTTCCTTATTTGATCCCATAAAAGTTGTATTTACAATCACACTGTGTGACAGCTCATCGGACCTCCCAGGGTCTTTTAATATTTCAAAATATTAATATCCCAGAAAAAAAACACGATTTTTGTGTGTGTTTAACAATTTGCGGGCCTTAAAGGAGACATACGTCTTCCCGTCGGGTGTCTTTGTAACGCATTCTTTCCTCCCAAACTTCCCGAGCATCAAAAAATTAAAGACTTTGTCTTGATTTTTACAGCATTTTTTACAGCATATTTCTCTGTGAAATCATCTTGTTAGTTTAATTTCACACTAGTTGGGTGGGCAGGCCCGTTTTCTTTGTACACAAACATTTAAAAAGTCAAATTTTGCCACAATATGTCCCCTTTAAGCATAAACAAAAACACAGGAGTAGGAGTAAATATCTCTCGACAGCAGGGGGGGGGGGTTGTGTGGGGGGGTGTGAGGCGGAAATAAATTAAAAGAGTAACAACAACGACGACGACAACAAGTTTTTTTTTCCAATTAAAGCTGAATGGTGTCCCTGAGGGGACAAAAAGGACGAGCACTCCACGGCTCGGCCTAACCTGCCACAAATGGGGGTCCAGGGGGCGTGACCGGACGTTTCGCCGACGGACGTTTGGCTGACGGACAGTTCGCCGAACGGACGTTTCGCCGAAACGGGATTCACGCGCTCGCCCCGCCCCCGGATCGTGTGTGTACATGTTTGCGTCATATAGGGCCCGTTACAGATAATATTCATTTAGGAATAACAAGGGCATGGACTGCCCCCCGCTGGACATATTTCTAAATACAAGTACGTACTACAATGTGCTGGCAATTGTTTATATTTTTTTATTTTATCCTTGCGTTTAAAGTAGTAGCCATTTGGACACGTAATGTAATTTATCAAAGCTGGGGATTGATGTCTGACACTGAGAAAAAACAACACTAGAAGACTTATGTGAAATTCTAAGTGCCTTGGACAGACTAGAGGGCTTAGAGAACAATACCTAAAAATGCCATGGAACACACTTTTACTTCTAGTTTAATTTTAAATAATTTCCCATTATTTTAGGAAATATATTTTCAAAATGATTTGCTGAGAACCTTAATTCAAGGATTAATCTCAACGTTTTCTATGCTGGTGTAAATTTTCTGGAGTAGGATTTCTGGATTTACAATTTCATTACAGTAGTACTTACTGTTACTACTACTTTATTTTCTCTATATCTTCTGCTGTCACGTACTGTTGTGTGCGATCTGCAAATGGCTACTACTTTAAACGCGAGGATAAAATAAAAAATATAAAAAATTGCCAGCACATTGTAGTACGTACATGTATTTAGAAATATGTCCAGCGGGGGGCAGTACATGCCCTTGTTATTCCTAAATGAATGTTATCTGTAACGGGCCGTATATGGCCCGCGGGCCGAGGTTGAAAAACTTGCACACAATCCCGTTTCGGCGAAACGTCCGTTCGGCGAACTGTCCGTCTGCCAAACGTCTTTCGGCGAATCGTCCGAGTACCCCGGGGGGGGGAGTCGTAAGTGCTTGTACAGGAAGTCACCCACCACCCACGTACCCCTGCCCACATGGACCCTCGAAAAAAAAGTCCCGTCACGAGAGGAAACATAGGTGTGGAGCGGCGTGTTGGTATGTTTAAGTACACGTATGTACATAAAGGTAAAAGGGGGGAGGGTAAGGGGGAGGAGAGACGGTCGGTCCGGTCCAACGCTGGCCGCCAAGGGGGGCTCAGGTGAGGTAGAGGGGCTTGTCCCTGCCTATCATGCTGCCACTGCCCAGAAAACAAAAATGTGAGACTGACGGATCGGAATCGCGGTAATAAAAAATGTTAAATGTTGGATGTGTTTTTGTTTTCCATTCATTCCAATGGGAAAGATGATTTGATTTTGAGATACGCAGTTGGGAAATGATGACTTTTGTAAACCCGATTATTAACAACGTAGAGGGTGACGAAAAAGCACCGTTTTGAAATACGGTTACAACAAAATTATAATGCAATTCAGTGCAATGGCAGACAGCTAGGACAGTTTTTTTTCTTCCCATTTTTGGCATAAGGCGTCGCCAATGCGCTTACAACACAGGTGTCAAAGTGGCGGCTCGGGGGTCAAATCTGGCCCGCCGCATCATTTTGTGCGGCCCGAGAAAGTAAATCATGAGTGCCAACTTTCTGTTTTAGAATCAAATTAAAATGAAGAGTATAAATGTATATTACATTTCATGATTTTCCCCCTTTTAAATCAATAATTGTAATTTTTTAATCATTTTTTTTGTTTTTAGTTCAAAAATCATTTAGTAAAATCTAAAAATATAAAAAAAGCTAAAACAAACATTGTTTTAGATCTATAAAATGAAGAGTATAGATGTATATTAAATTTACTGATTTTCCCCCTTTTAAATCAATAAATGTAATTTTTTAATCCATTTTTTCTGTGTTTTTAGTTCAAAAATCATTTTGCAACATCTAAAAATATATATAAAAAAGCTAAAATAAACATTGATTTAGATTTATGAAAAACTGAATATTCAGGGATTTTAATCCAGTTCTTTTAATCCATTTATTTAAAAAAAATCTAAATATTATATCTAAAATGGTCCGGCCCACATGAAACCGAGTTGACGTTAATGCGGCCCGCGAACCAACCCGAGTCTGACACCCGTGGCTTACAATGTGCCTTATCATGCTTAAAATGGGTTAAAATATGGATATTTTTTTATGAATTTAGGGGAGGTCTGTATTTTTCTACAATAATTCATTGGGTGTAAATTCCTTCAAGGTGAAATGGATTGAACTCAAACATGATCATTCAATGTCAAGTCATCCCAGTTCAAATGCTTTGGATGTTTGTTTATGGCCGTCAATGGCAGTGAACGAGTTAAGTCGTCAATACATTTGCACGTACCTGCAGTGGTTGCCGCATTCTCGATTGCAGTATTCGCCGTCCCAATCGTGGCCCGGAGCCACACCCGGCCCCGGACCCCCGGACCCTCCTGGAGATTGGGGGCCTCCAATGCTCTTCTGATACTCTGACTGGAGGTGTGGAAATCCCTATAGAAAGAAGTCGGTTATATACTTAAAGTCACAATCCCTTCTTTGCAATAACTTTGGGGTGTGCAATAACAATGTGCAATTTTTTACAATATTATTACTTTTTTTTATTACCTACGTGACTTTTTAAAATTACATATTTGTGTTTTTATTGGGAAATACGCACTTTATGGAGTAGCACCACTAGGCAAAAGTAAGTGAGTTTTTTTCACGTTTTATGCAAGATCCATTTTTTCTTATTGAATTTCATTGATGTCAAAATAAATGTTGTTTAGCATTTTATCTGTTTATCTTTTCTTGAAATAAATGACCGTATCAGCCAAACTTGCAGTTTCATGCATGTCAAGTCTACCGTATTTTCACTTAAAAGTCTTAAATTTTCTCCAAAATAGACAGGGCGCCTTATAATACAGTGTGCTTTATATATGGAAAAAAATTAAAATGTGTCATTCATTGAGGATGCGCCTTATAATGCAGTGCGCCTTATAATGAGGTACGCCTTATAATGAGGTGCGCCTTATAATGAGGTGCGCCTTATAATGCGGTGCGCCTTATAGTCGTGAAAATACAGTAATTTGTGCACATATAAGCCGTACCTTTGATTCAGTCAATTTTTTTGAGCGACAAATACGGCCTATATGCGAGAAAATACAGTACCGATTATTTTTGGGTGGTATTGTTTGGGTACCTGTATGGAGGTTCTTAATGCAGGTGTCATAGCGAATTCTGCTAACGTGACCACAAAATGCTGTCCAAGTTAAAAGCTTCAACTTTATCTCTTAAAGTTTTAACAACACTATCACATTAATAAAAACATTCTAGATAAATTTTGCACTTTTTTTAAGCTACCTGTTGGCCGGGAGGCGGGGAGTGCAGCGGGGCCTGCAGTCCTATCTGGTGAGAGATGATTGGCTGGGACTGGACCTGCTGCATGCGGATTGGCTGGTTGAGCAGCGAGCTCTGGTGAAGAGACAGCTGCTGGTGGGGGTGAAGCGGCGGGCTGATCTGGAAGGAGGAGGGCGGAGAGGCACTAATGCTGGGCAGCATCTGCGATTGGCTGAGCGTCTGCGAGAGGGCGTGGCGGGGGGCGTGGCCGGCGTAGCTCTGCAGCTCGGCCAGGGGGAAAGCCCCCGGACCCAGGTAGGGGGACGAAGGCTGGGGAGGGGGCGGCACGCTGTACATGGAGGGGTTGGGGAGCAGGTGAGGAGACCCCTGGCTCGTTTGGGCATTTTTGGGCTCCGCCTGGTCGCTGTACGTCTGCCGACGCAAAAACAACAACAATGTTTGCAACATTTTAAGTGAAAATCTCGAAATCTCACATCAATTTTGAAGAAGAAAAAAGCTTAGTCAATATGGAGGTGTTCCTGTCATTCATGGGCACTAAATTAATCATCGACTTTAGGCAACGTGGCGTCGACTTTGCTGAGATGTAACAACTCTGCTTTTTGCGCATACTTTACGGACATTTTTCAACTACAGTGGTACCCCGACCTACGACCAGCTCTACCTACGACATGCTCGAGGTACGATGAAAATTTCGATCGAATAATTTGCCTAAGATACGAGAAAAATTTCGAGATGTGACCAAGCCAGGTGGCCATGACATGAGAGGCTGTTTATCATTGTAGCGTCTTTTTTGCCGCATTACTTTCGTGTATAACAGATATCTATGAGCACTGAACGATTTATTCAGACGAGTTTCTCCTAGCATCGACCAGGAAATGCACGGGCAAAAAGAGGGATTTCTGGGTAATGAAGTATACTCGTGCACACCACACCGATAGCCAATGGCACCCTTTCTCAGAATAAAACTTCATTACCCACAATCAATACGTGGGTAGGCTGTTATTCCTTCCTTAGCCTGTTAGCTCCCGCGATCGCTCATTCAAAACTACTTCTTGTTGGCAAGTGGTCGTGCGTTATCCTATTGTGAGGACATTTGTGTGCATCATTTTTGGAATATTTTGAAGGGAATACAACAGCAAACAGCCCATCGATAGCGAACGTGAGGGTGGAGGCGTGGCAAACAGCTAACCCGCCCAGAACGAAGGTAAAATAAATAAATAAACAAAATTAGAATTCAGTTTTGTGTAAAGTTACATTAAACGTATGTTTGAGTGTGTCTGTATATATTAATCCAAGTTAATTTAAATTTGTTTGTTCGGTTACGAATGCGTTGCCGTGGATAACCCTCCGTGTCTAATTTTAGTTCTATTAAACACATTTTATTACTATTAAACCACTAGTTATGTGTTACTTTGTTAATAGATGGCAAATTAGAAGAAATAAAACATTTTTTTCCAATCCAATATCCTGTTTTTGGTGTTTTTTCAGAGGGTTGGAACGAATTAATTAGTTTTTAATTCATTTCAATGGGAAACGTTCGCTCGAGTTACGAAAAGCTCCACATACGATCTCAGTCCCGGAACGGATTAAGATCGTATGTTGAGGTACCACTTTAATTCCCAAAAATGTTCCCACTCCCATGCTATCCAAAATTGTTCAAGTGTGTGATATTGTAAGAGCAAAGTTAGAATGGTGCGAAATATGCCAGCGTGAGGCGACGTGCCAGCATAAGGCGACTAAGCACCACCAACAGCACGCGCCATTGTTTCAACTAACAATCATGTCTCCGTGCCAGCAGAATTACGGCTCCCCTTTTTTTCCTTGTCTATATATACAGCCAACTAAATATACGGCGCCCACATACACACCCTGGAAAAAAACAAACAACAAAACATATTGTTACAATTACCTAGCGACTGATAATAGAGATAAATGCATGTTTTTAAACCATAAAACAATCAATTGGCAAATATCTGAGCAATTGATGTAGGTAAATAAGTTCAATTGAAAAGCTTAACGGCATCAATATCGACTAACTAATAACAATTCATATACATAATTTAGATTGACTTTGCAATATCTTACTCTGTACCTAATCACTACTACTACTACTGCTACTACCACTACTGCTACTACCACTACTACTGCTACTACCACTACTACTGCTACTACCACTACTACTGCTACTACCACTACTACTACCAATACCACTACTACTATCAATACCACTACCACTACTTCCACTACTACCACCACTACCACTACTAATTTTATTAGCATCACTACTACTGCTACTACCACTACTACTGCTACTACCACTACTACTGCTACTACCACTACTACTGCTACTACCACTACTACTGCTACTACCACTACTACTGCTACTACCACTACTACTGCTACTACCACTACTACTGCTACTACCACTACTACTGCTACTACCACTACTACTGCTACTACCACTACTACTACCAATACCACTACCAATACCACTACTTCTTTTATTACCATCATTACTACTTTTATTACCACCACTACTACTTTTATTACAACCATTACTACTTTTATTACCACCACTACTACTTTTATTACCACCACTACTACTTATATTACCCCCACTACTACTTTTATTACCACCACTACTACTTCTATTACCACCACTACTACTTTTATTACCACCACTACTACTTTTATTACCACCACTACTACTTTTATTACCACCACTACTACTTTTATTACCACCACTACTACTTATATTACCCCCACTACTACTTCTATTACCACCACTACTACTTCTATTACCCCCACTACTACTTTTATTACCACCACTACTACCACTACTACTACTACCACCACTACCACTACTACCACTACTACTACTACCACTACTACTATTACCACTACTACCACTACTACTACTACAACCACTACTACTACAACCACTACTACAACCACTACTACTAACAATACCACTACCAATATTATTATTATTTTCTTTAAGTATCAAAAAATAGTAAAATTTAAAATGTAATCATAATAATAATTTAAAATAAATGGATATTTTTGCATAGATTTAAGCAGCGCCTGCGAGACTTGTCAGAATAAGTGATACAGAAAATGAATGAATAATATTTTTGCTAGTGATAAATAAAAATAAAAGCAGAAGTCTAAAAAAACACTTAACAAGCGTGCCTGTTTGTCAATTCTTATTTCTGGCTGCAAACCTTCCTCGTATGACAAACAAGCGCTCCCTCTCGTTAGGCGTCAATCGGGTTGGACTGATCTATCCATTTCCTCGGGATAATCAATGCACGGGGAAGAAAAGATGGATAGATGGATGGAGGTGATAGCGGGGCCGAGTGGAAAAATGAAATAGTGACTTAAGAAATATGGCCAAAAGATTTTTTTCCCCTTAAAGCAGGATGGGTCATTCAATCCATTTCCTATTCATCAGAGGAAAAACCAACCGAGGCTCACAAACATTTTAAAAAGACGGCGAAAGACTTATCGTGCGAATAGTTAGTGACATTTGTTGACAGCGAGGGAAAGAAAGGCAACAGGTGCACGGCGAAGACGCGCAACCCCAATTAGCGCCACATCCACTTACGCAGTCAAAAGCCTCATTTCGTGCATCCTGCGTTCTTCTGGGCTGACAAACTTTGTATTTTTTGCCTTTTCTTTTTGGGCCGGCACGCTCGTCAATGTATGGCGTCAATCAAGGCTTAATTGAGCGCAGAAAAGCGGCTGTGAGTCAAAAAAGGCGCCCGTCTTCCAAGAGGCTGATGAATGAACTATTCAGGGTTTAATCAAGGTGCTTGTTTCGGGGGAGAGGAAACGAGGCGCGGCACCGAGGGGCGGGGCTTACTTGGGAAAAGGAAACAATGATGGAGGAACGAGATGGAAAGCAAAAAAAAATGAGATACTAGGAACGTGGGTTCGATTCCCGCGCGGTGGAGGTGTGATTGTAAGTGTCAATGCTTGTCTCTAGCACCCCGTCACCCTGACATGGATAAATGGTGTTGAAAATGAATGAATAAATCTGGATAAAATGTTTTCTTAAAAATGTATTGGAAATGACTTGCGTTACTTAATTGCTTGTTTTTAATATCTTTATATAGTTATCTTTTTAGATGTGAGATAGATAAGAGACACTAAAAATATTTTGGGGTAGTTATTCAATTATATACAATAATTCAGTTTTATTTTGGTTTGATTTAAAAATATTATGAGGTAATTATTCAATTATATATAATATTTTCAGTTTTATTTTTAGTTGATTTAAAAATATGTTGGGTAATTATTCAATTATATATAATATTTTCAGTTTTATTTTTATTTGATTTAAAAATATTTTGGGGTAATTATTCAATTATATATAAAATTTTCAGTTTTATTTTTAGTTGATTTAAAAATATTTTGGGGTAATTATTCAATTATATAACATATTTTCTGTTTTATTTTGGGGGTAATTATTCAATTATAGATAATATTTTCAGTTTTATTTTTATTTGATTTCGAAATATTTAAAAACAAACAAACTTTTATTTACGCATTTTCTCTTGTTACCTTTTCAGCTATTCAATTATATTTAAACAAATATACATTGACATTCCTTTAATACATGTACTTTAGGTTTGTTTTGTATTTCTATGTGTCTATATTATTTTCCATTCACATAATTAAGATACAAAGCAAAGTCATGTATCAAACGAAAAATGACGGAATTTTTTTTGCATTCTTTTGATTGATTGGCACATTTTTTGGCGGAAGCGTGAAGAAAAACTTGTTGCTTTTCACTTCCCTCCAAAGAATTGCGGGAAGCAAAAAATATGTTCAAACACCCGAAGGGCCCAAATAGAAACGCCCGAGCTTGGCAAACACTTCCTTTTCCTTCTCATCGTCTAATTTATCTTCCTTTATATCACCGCTGACCCGTGTACACCAAAGACATGACCTACGCGCGCACTGGTGTACACACACTGGCAGTTACCTTGGAAACCAGGCTAGCTCTGTAGGCAGCCAAGGCTTTCAGGTACTCCTTTTTAGCCGCTTCTGTTTTCCTCTTGTAGTTCTGCGGAAACAAACAACGACAAGAGTGACAGATCATTACAAAGTCAGCCCGTGTCTGGATGATGAGGAACATAAAAAGGGACTCGTTAGCAAAAAACTAAAACATCTGACACTGAAAAATTAATCGCTGGATAACCAAGTCCCATTTATACTGGTAAAAAATTCAAACAAAAACACATTTGGCCAGGTTTGAAGCCAAATCCCTTATTTTCCCGAGTACAGTGGTACCTCGACAAACGAGTGTCCCGACATACGAGCAATTTGAGATACGAATAACATTTTGAGCAAATATTGAGATATCTCTATGAGCACTGGGCGGAGCATTGCATTTTTTCAGTGTTTTTTTTCACGTTAGTCAGTGCGAATGGCGGAGCTTGTTCGCTAATACGAGAGGAGTATATTCTACTTCTCGTTGGCATGTGGTCGAGCGTTATCCTATTGGGAGGACATTTGTGTGCATCATTTTCTGAATATTTTTAAGGGAATACAAAAGCAAACAACCCTCGATAGGTTGCATCTGAAAGTCAGGGTGGAGGCGGGGCAAATAGACCCAACCCGGGAGAAGAAAGGTATCAAAATGTCAAACAAAATTTGAATTAAGTTTAGTGTTAGGTTCGATTAAACCTATTTTTGAGTGTCTGCATCGTAATCCAAGTTCATTTAAATGTGTTTATGTTATGTTACGAGCGCGTTGCCATGCAAAAAATCCCCCGAAATCTGTCTAATTTTAATAATACTAAACACATTTTAGTTCTATTAAAGCAAAAGTTATTTATTACTTTGTTAATAGATGGCGAATTAGAACAAATAAAAAAAAATCCAATCCAATATTCTGTTTTGGGTGTTTTTTCAGAGGGTTGTAACGAATTAATTAGTTTTTAGTTCATTTCTATGGGAAACATTACTTTGAGTTACGAGAAAATCGACATACGAGCTCAGTCCCGGAACGAATTAAGCTCGTATCTCGAGGTACCACTGTAGTTGTATAAAATGGAGATGTCACAGGTAAATAGTGATCCTAGCCACGCCTGGAATGGGTCTCATTTTCTCCCCAAGACTTGGTCTAGAATAACCATTAAGGATTCATGCACTGCGACCGCACAAGTGGTGTCGGCAGGCTGTCAGCCACGACAAACACGGGCAAACAAACTGGCCGAGACACACTGGAGCAAAACAAGGTGGATACAATCTCCGGGCCAAACAATTCATGTTTATCCTTTCACTTGTTTCCGTTTACAATTTGCTATTTTCCTCCTACACCACAAAAGCTACTCATCATGTAAAAATAACTTTAACGCTCTGACTCAAAAGGCGCAGCTTCCTATTGTTTTTACTTTCTGCATATTTCAGAGCATTAAGGGGTTACTGGCCTATGTGACATTTGTGTATTAGAACGGTGTTTCCCAACCACTGTGCCGTGGGAAACTGCAAGAATATGAATATAACGAGATTAAAATTGAACTATTGCAAGGTTAAAATGAAAATATGATGAAGAAACATTAAATTGTAGGATATACTAGGACAAGATTGACATTGTGAAACAGTCATTTTGTCGCTTATTTTTCTCGAAGTTGTTAGATTTTTTCCGGCGACATTTTTTATTTGTAATATTAGGAGATTTATGTCATATTTGGAGGAAAAGTCATAAAATTATGTGATTTAAAAACATGATATTACTTATTTTTGCATTACTCGAACCGGAAGTTGTTCCGGGAACGGAGACGTCAACTTTTGGGGACATAAGGTCAGCATGAAAAATTCGATTTTGGAATAATTTTGGAGGTTTATGTGATTCCTGCTGATAAAACTTTGATAAGAATGACTATTGTTAATATAGGCGACATAGTTTTAAATTTAAAAAAAATCCCTTGGCATTTTTTCAATGCAAAAAGTGTGCCGCATCTCAAAAAAAGCTGGAAAACATCGTACTAGAAGACAAAACTCACGCTATGCTCAAAGCTAACATCAGCGCTAACATCACGGCTAGGTAAATAACCATAAACACCTGTAGAGGGATTGAAAAAAAAAAACCTGAAACGGTTGCTCCGCCCACTTACAACTAGTGTCTCCAAACACTCCCAGCCGCTTTCATTTCAAATTAATTTCAACATTGCTAACGATTTGCACAGCGACACCGACTTTTAAATAAATGACTGCCGCCTTAGGGCGTCTAATTACCACCGAAAAAAAAGCGTCTTCATTAGCCGATGTCGGGAGGCTTTGGGTCAGTGCGAATTAAAGCTGAGAGTGGTGTACGCACGGCGTCTTCGTCACCCTGGCACCGAGGTGCGCCACTTGAATTAGCCCCTTAATTGTAGTCTAATGAAATGTGCTTGTTTGATAAGCACTTAATTACAGGAGACAATAACGGCGCCCCCCGCTGACAGCCGGCTGAGTGATGAGCTATATGCATGGAGGAGAAACAACCTCAATTGACGATTAAAGCTGTGACGGACAGGCCTTCACACCTGCTTTTGATTGGCGAAACATCAAAATGTGAAGTCATATCGAGGGGAGGATTTTAATCATTTAGCATTGCGCGTTCCCTTGTCTGCCAAATTTCATGTAATTGCTACTACGCCTAAAATATAGTTGTTTTTTTCCTAAAAATGTACCGTATACGCGTGTTTTCAGTTTTCAGGCAGTTTCAGTTTTCAAAAGATCAGAAAAAAGGAAGTACTTGGAGAAAAGAAATTCAACAGGGAGAGCTAATATGCTTAAAATCTATCTTTAACCTTCCGTTATTTCACTGGCAGCATGTGCTGCAAAAACTGAAGTATCTTAATTTGAACAAAACAAAACAAAGCGCCTTTATGTTTCTGGGTCATCTTCAACATGACGTCACTTTAAGGACAAAAACAGTCCAAAATACTGCATTGATCTTACCCAGCAAAGCCTCTGGGATTTAAAAGGGAGAAAATATGGTGTTTTAATAATAATAGAAAGGCAAGTATAAACATAAACATACATAAAAGAAGCTCAAGGACAGCACTCTCGACTACAAACTCACAAAAATGAAAAAAATACCCTAACAAAGACACTTCAATTGTGCTTCAGCCACAATAACAGCACGAAGCACCTAATTGGAAAAATGGTGTTAACAGAAGGCAACCTGACGGTGTCCTTGAACACTATTATTAATTTTCTAAACAGCCAGCTACCTATAAATCTACTACCTTCCTAACCTTCTACCACCTATCAACAAACCTACTTCCTACCTACGTACCTATAAACCTATAAACCTACTACCTGCCTACCTATAAATCTACTACCTGCCTACTAACGTACTTCCTGGCTACCTAGAAACCTACTACCTGCCTCCTTACCTACCTAGAAACCTACTACCTGCCTACTTACCTTAGACCTACCTACCTATAAACCTACTGCCTACCTACAAACGTACTTCCTAGCTACCTATAAACATACTACCTGCCTCCTTACCTGCGTCCTTACCTACCTAGAAACCTACTACCTGCCTTCTTACCTACCTAGAAGCCTACTACCTGCCTACCTATAAACCTACTTACCTTTTAACCTACGACCTACCTACCTATAAACCTACTACCTGCCACCTTACCTACCTAGAAACCTACCTACCTACCTTGAAACCTATTACCTACAAATCTACTACCCTCCTAGAAACTTACCCACCCATCTACCAGCTACCTACCTACCTACCTACAAACCTACTACCTACAAATCTGCTACCTACCTACCTACCTACAAATCTACCACCTACAAATCTAGTACCTACCTAGAAACTGACCTACCTACCTAAACCTACCCACCCATCTACCACCTACAAATCTACTACCCGCCTAGAAACCGAACTACCTACCTAAACCTACCCACCCATCTACCACCTACCTACAAACCTACTACTTACCTTCCAAAAAACCTAATACTTACAAACCTACCACCATCTACAAATCTACTACCGACCTAGAAACCTACCGACCTACCTACCTACTTCATACCTGTCAACCTCTGCCGATAACTGCCCTTATAAATGATTATGATTCCCCTTACAACCCCCCCAAAAACCTTACAAACACCGTACGACTCGTACGGTGTTTGTAAGGTTTTTTGGGGGTTTGTAAGGGGAATCATAATCATTTATAAGGGCAGTTATCGGCAGAGGTTGACAGGTATGCTACTTACTTAGAAACGTACCAACCTACTCGTCTACCTACCTACGTACCGAGCAACCCAAATTCAAATGATTTGACTCGTTAGTCAGCCCAAGAATGGTCAGAACGTCTTCTCGCCATAACTTAGCCATTAGCACAACAATGTGCCCTGAAAAGTGACTGATTCAATCACACTGAGAAATGCGCAAATGAAACGGTGAAAAAAAAAATTGAAGCCAAATGGCAGGATTTTTTTTGTACTCCTCCCCATTCCCAGGAAAACGCTGCGAGCAAATCTTCCCGGAAGCTTTCGGCCTGCGATGGGTTAAGGACAGCATCAAACAATAACAATTCGGTAGCAGATGTCCTTGAGGCCAAACCAAGGACGCTAATTTCCTATTCCCCCGGCGTGATCAAATCACCCGGCAACACATATAAATAAAAGGACAGGAAATGAGGAATTCACATTCAGCGGTGTCAGACGGCCAAATGAAGATTCATGGCGAGGAGGCGCGGCGAAGGCGGCAAAAATTAACTGCGAATGAAAGCGACGGACAGCCTCCAAAGTCCGGCGCCTGCAGTGTGTGTGTGTGTGGCGCTACGCAAACACTCAGTCAACCTGAGGCATTTTGTCAGCCACGTGGGAGCTTTTACTGAAACTAAAAACAACAACTTAAATCATCGCATTCTGGATTTTCATCCTAGTGAGCATCGGATACTTTCACATTAAAAACCTGTGACTTTTTTTAAGAGTTTAACTACACTTTCCTGCTCGATCCATTTTTTTTTCTCGTAAACGTTGAGTAAAACGTCTAAGAAAAACTTCACAAGAGATACATAAATCCCCCAAAAAGTTCGCTTTCAATCAAAACAGAGTCCTGAGACCTTTCCCTGAATCCGGTAAAACTTTCTACCAAAATACCATGATCTGAAACCCGGGTAAGCGGCTGAATTTCGGAAAAACATCTCAATTTTGGAGGGTTACTCTGTTCCCATCACAAAGTGCTGCTCTATTGTTCAAGAACAAGTACCTGTTTCTGTTCCTCTCCCAGTCCATCCCACATGGAAGCCACGATCTTTGACACGTCTCCGAATGTGGCGTTGGGATTCTGCCCTTTAATGGCCGCCTGCGTGTCCCTGAAGAATAGCGCGTACGCCGACACGGGCTTGGTGGGCTCGTTCGGGTCCTTCTTCTTCTTTTTCTTCTGCGGTTTGGGCTTGGGCTTCATCATCTCGGAAGATGGCCGTTTTTCTCCTGGCATCTGGAAAAACGGGGGAACAACACGCCGATTGAAGTTTTGATGGAGTTTAAATAATAAAAGCCCCCTCATTCGCCATGTTTTGAAGAGAAGCACTGGCCCGCTACTGTACCGGCATGACGCAATCGTCAAATCCATTAAATCTTTTCCACCGAGTTATATTAAAAAAATAAAAAACATGGACATTTATGGGCAAGAGGAATTTTAAATCACCTGCTGGATCTGCTCCAGCTTTGATGGTGGTCTCACGAGCAGAGTGGAGAGTGCAAATGGAATTACTTACCGATAGAGAGAGCGAGAGAGATGCTAATCATTTTAATTCGGGCACGCCGAGAAGGGGAAATATTCGGGGATATTCTGCTCTCCTAATATCTAAAAGTGCTAAGAGCTCCGAAAGCGCTCATTTACACCCCGCCGTGTACGTGAAGATCGCCGTGTTCTCGCTTAAAAACAAAGCAAATCCACTCAAAAAATGTTGGCCAATAGGCAAAACTTCAAAGTAGCTTTTAACTTAATGACGGAATGCAAAATACGTACTTCATCTCGGCCCATTATTATAACAATTTCCATCCTTTTTTAAAAATGTGTGTTTGTTGATATAGCCTATGTCGGATTCATTTTTGGTAGAACCTGCACTATCTATCAATGTTTTTGGATATCGTTGACTGGTCACTAGGCAATCAATATCTTAGAATAATCCACTTTTTTAAAACATAAACACCATTAGCCAAACTCTATAATGACATCAAATAACCGCCATGTTAAAACATTAATGCCGTGAATGGTTTGTCTGCAGGCATTGAATGGGAAAATGCAAAAAAAACCTCACTGAACAAATATACAAAATCAACTGTTAATGCCAGTTACAAATTGAAATATTGAAATACGAGAAATTTGTATTTATACACATCACAACAAAAGTGTGATCAAAATGGCATTTGTAACGAAGTGTGTGTACTGTTTAGTGTTGTTGTTTTGCCATTCGAAACCAATTATGATATGCAGCTGTGCAGTATCGGCTAATTACGATACCACGCTGTTTAAGATAACATATACAAAATAGTTTTTAAGCGGTCTGTCCAGTTATAAAAAATAGGCAATTGGCACTTATCACAATCTACTGTATTTTCTTGCATATTAGCCGCATCCGTGTATAAGCCGCACCCTTAAAATGGCCTTAAAATAGTTGAATTTTAAAACTTTTCACATTTTATCTGTTTTTCTTTTCTCTATTTTGAAATAAATGACCGTATTGGCCGCCTTGTCTTTCGTTATGTCGTTTCGTCTTTCTCACCTTGCCGTTTCGTGCATGTCAAGTCTAATTTGTGCGCATATAAGCCGTACCCACAATTCAGTCATCATTTTTTTGCGACAAATACAGCATATATGTGCGAAAATACGACAACTAGCCTCCTGTAAGAACTTTCCATGTCGTCTATGGTTTTACGAAATATTTCTTCAAGTTACATTAAGCCCCGCCCTCTGTTAGGTCCTGTGGGTACTCGGACGTTTGGTCGAAAGACGTTTAGTCCCCGGACTTTGTCCCTGGACGTTTGGTCCCTGGACGTTTGGTCGACCGGACGTTTGGTAGAACGGACGTTTGGTCGCCGGGTTGTTACTGTTGAGACCAGCTCTCAAAATTATTATCATGAGAGAGAGAGTGAGTTTAATATCTAAATATCTAATATCAAAATATCAACAGTAAACTCTGTCATAATTTGACAGCGAGCAAACCCGGCGACCAAACGTCCGTTCTACTAAACGTCTGTTCTACCAAACGTCCGTTCTACCAAACGTCCGTTCTACCAAATGTCCGGTCGACCAAACGTCCGGTCGACCAAACGTCCGGGGACCAAACGCCCGGGGACCAAACGTCCGGGGACCAAACGTCCGGGGATCAAACGTCTTTTGACGAAACAATAGTTGGCATATTGAATTCTGGATTCTCCCAATGTCAGAACATTATCTCTATCCGCCAGATTTGCCATCGCAAACTAAGCTAGTACCTTCAAATGAGAATCGGTCTCCTCTTCCTGATTGGAACTGGAAGGGGAGGGCGTGGCCGATTTACTCCCGGGAGGTGAGGGGGAACCGTGAGGGTTGGCGTTTCGACCCAGCTGAGGGTTCATTTGGGACACCGCGCTCATGGGATTGGCCAGTACGGGAGGCGAGCGGTTAATCAGTGGGTGGTTACGGGAGGGATCGTAACGAGCACCATCTGGGTGGAGCTGCTGTTGGTGATGGTGGTGGTGGTGTTGCTGTTGTTGGTGGAGGTGGTGGTGGTGGTGGTGCAAAGCCATCTCGTGCATCTGGGGTGAGAGAAGAAGACCAGTTTTACTACAGTATCATCTTCTCTGCAGCCCAAGAATATGCAAATGCCAATCAGCCCAATATGCAAATGGATACGGAGATGCTATTTGTCAATTTGAGAGAGGCTACATCATGAATATGTTAAAATAATGGCAGTGTAGTGAGCAAAGTGGGTGCCGTTGGAATTTTTCTTCATTGACTTTCACATAAGGACGGATTGCTTACCGGGGAATAAAGTCATTACGCCACTAATGATCTCTACTAATGTTTTGGAAGGCTGGAAAACTGCAAATGTTGACATCTACACCAGATTGTGTGCATTAAAGTTGTAACAGAACACTAACGATTTAAACGGGTGGTTTGTATGTGGCTTTATGCCTGTGGAAATTTACATTCATTTTGTTGTAGTTTGAGGACGTTAACCCATTCGTGCACATTTTTTTAACCCTTAAATAAGTGCTTATTAGCGGCTATTGACGGTTTTAGACGTGAAATCCATTTTGACTATTGAACATTCATTTATTATAGTAAATGGATTGGACATTCATTACCGTCAATCGCATTGAAACATGAGCAATTGCAGTCAAACTTTCAATGCTAAATGAATTGGACGTCTATCCCCATCACTGGAATGCAATTAAATACTAAATATTTTCAACGTTGAATGAATTTATAATGGAAATGCAATTATAAAAGAATATACGTATATATAAAAATGAGAGTTAGGGGGTGCTCGATTCAAATGTCAGACATGTTTAAAATGGTCAAATTTCGAGCCCATTCAAATCAAAAGTCTGTATTAAACCACTTCAAATTGGTTCAGCGCTTCATTTCATTCTTCATATACAGTTTGAAGAAAATATAGTAGCTGTAAACATTTGCGCCGACACTCAAATACATTGTTTCAGATAAAAAAATTCACTTAAACCGCAATTGCCATCACTCACGTTCAATCAAAAGTGGCAAACCTTTCGGGTCGATTGATTGAAGCACAAAGGAGAATGTTCTTCAATCTTCATTGTCCGTTTTTAAGGGTGCACGCTTAAAGACTCTTTGCATCGTGCTCTTAACGCTTTTAAAAGATCTAAAAAAATAAGCACATCAAAGGCGTTTCTCCAAGATGCATTGAGACGGACTGCTTTTAACGCAGCCGTAAATGCGAATATGTTGAGCAATTTACTCCATCAGAAAGCGATGAACCAGCATTTGTTCTCGCTTTTGAGTTATATATATATTATTTTAAACATTTATGACTTAAATAATACATTACACATTAGCGCCAGAGCCGCATAAGATCAAATCGAAAAGGCCGTGGCGTGTATAAGGTCTCGATAAACACGAGTAGAAGTTTAGAGATGAAGGCTCTCTAATCAAAATAGGCAACCAGCGTATTCCCTGACCCAAAAATAAAAAAAATCACAACAACAAACGACAATTAATCCTCAAACTCATCATTTCGCATGTTTTCCGTCATCAATAACGACATTCCTTCTGCATTTCAGTTAACTTCCAATCATAATTCAAAAGACTTTTTTCCCCAACATGGTAAAACAGCCTCACAAAAAAAAGTGAATAAAAGAGTAAAAGGGGGAGTAGGAAATAGAAACCCATTAATTTTCCATTTTCCACGGGCTTGCTCTTTATGGGTCCTCACAAGCCGAGAAGCGTTGAAAAACCAATTAATCAAACATGAATGGCCTATCATAGCCACTGCGCTTCTATTTCCATAGCAACAGCCTCCTGGCACACACACACACACACACACATACACACAGATACACACAAATGTCACCCTTAAATGGGAGCCACCATGTTTAATGTAAACAACAAGAAGACAGCGCTACTTGATATACATTTAACTAGCGTTACCATCTTTCGCTACGGCGTTATTGTTCTTTTCATCACGCGCATTTGACGTTGGTTTGATTGGCATCGTATATTTTCCATACGGAAAGCAGAACAAACAGGTTTACTGTGCAGCAATCGTCCATACATTTTTTTTTTCCATCCCCCGCCATCATCCTTCATACGGACCCTCATAGCTCACAGCTTGGACTGTTTTTACTTTCCAGGTGAGAGCCAAAGCAAACGGCTAATGAAGCGGTTAGCCGGCGTGAAACGGAAAAAAAAAGACGGTGTGTGGTAGTTTAGTAAACGATGCCTAATTTGACGGCGGATTAGCAAGGGAAATTGTGTCTATTTTTGGTGTTTTTAATATCAATTATCATTTTTCACTAACTACCATAACACACATTTGGGCTCCCAACTAATATCATATGTAAATACAAATAAAAGTGGGCAACATTTTGAAAAAAAGTGTTTTTTTCCTATAGTTTGTTACTATATAACCATATATTTTGTAAAAAAAAACACACAAAAAAACACCAAAGTTTTAGATAAATATTGCATTGCTGCGTGTATCTCATCTTTAAATATATTTATAAAACAAGAACAACTGTTTACTGTTTTAGGGCACTCATTAGATATTAAATATTAAAAATACATAAAAAAACAAGACCCTGCCCCATTTTATTAATTCTATTTCTAGCATTTCAATAATGTATGCATGTATTATTTATGTCTAAAAACAATATATAATGTAAATATAATACTTCATACTGAAAATTAAAAAATATTATTTTAATATTAATTTATTTTTTTAAGTATAGTGTTGTTCATATTTTTTTAAGGAATTGGAGATCTAATAGTTTTAGAAAAAAAATGCTAAAGAAAAACTGAGCTCAGCTTTGGATTTCGCATTAAACAATTCGGGAAAAAAATAAACATATACTTAAAAAAAAATACAGTTTCCAGACCTAAAACAACAAAAATATGTTCCCTTAGGCAATGCTACTTCCTAAAAATAGTGCAGCACCCAAATGTAATCTTCAGGTTTCCAGATGACATATTATTTGTGTCGGCAGTGTGTGCACTTAGATGTGTGACAATTACCTTCCAAACAAATAGGTATGCAAGCTGTGCCATGTTTTAAGAAATATATTTTTCTTCCAAAAATATTTCAACTTGGCACAGCAAAAAAAAAAGTCCAAAATAAACTTGCACAACTGCTTTTTTTTCTCTCCGATAAGAAAAAAACGGCTTGCTTTCAGTATGAAAACAAACATGCTGAAAAACGGGACGGTTTGGAAATGCTGTTTTAAACACGAGGGTAAAAAACGCACATGTCCACAATAGGAGCCTTGTGGAACTTCTAGTTTCTCAACTTAGCTGTTTGTTGCCTTTAGGTGGGTTGATGCCAATTCAGAATTGCCCAAAGCAGTGGTCAGTCAGCCTTTGTATAATCCATCACCACCAGTCATAACATTTAACCCGAGACTTACAAATCACTGTCACAGTGGAATTAATTCATTAAAAGATTTTGCATTTAATTACCTTTGAAACGAAAGGTCCATAATTATTAAGCTTGGAATTGAGCGGCGGCCATTTCAAGCCAGTCAAACATGATGAAAAAAGATTGAGACAGAGGTTGCCAGTTGCCATAGGTACTGTATGCTAATTCATAATGGCATGGTTTGATTTCCGAGCGAGGAGATGAGGGAGAACATTGAGTTACAGGAATTTATCGGTCAGCGTGCCCTCTGCTTTTAGCATGAATGACTCTCTGGCACAGAGATGATTTTGCTCTTAGCGGAAGCAAACATCCCACAATGAAAGCTGGCCCCTTTCAGCAGTGCTTTGACTACATTTCTATTGACATAGTGTGGATTAAATAAAAGAAAAACCATGAAGAGCACTAGGGAAAGGATTGAGATCATGTGAAATTGCAGAGTCTACGGCTAGGACACGTGTCAAAGTGGCGGCCCGGGGGCTAAATCTGGCCCGCCGCATCATTTTGTGTGGCCCGGGAAAGTAAATCATGAGTGTCATAATTTGACAGCGAGCGGACCCAGCTACCAAACGTCCCTTCTACCAAACGTCCGGTCGACCAAACGTCCGGTCGACCAAACGTCCGGTCGACCAAACGTCCAACGTCCGGTCGACCAAACGTCCGGTCGACCAAACGTCCGGTCGACCAAACGTCCGGTCGACCAAACGTCCGGTCGACCAAACGTCCGGGGACCAAACATCTTTCCACGAAACGTCCGGTCACTCTGTGCACTATACGTGCTAACCACTCTCCAACATCTTTTTTGCTTACTAAAAACAAAAAAAACTAATATTAGCAATTAGAGCACCCTGGCACAAATTTATATTGCACAGGTAGGAAAGTGTCAGTGAGGGCGCTTCTGCCCGTCCGTCTTCACGCCTGCCATGTTTGCATTCCTGCCTTGTACATCACAGTCAAATGGGAGTCAAATAACAAAAGGCTTTCCAATTATGTGCAGCACATTGGGGGCCCGAGATGGAATATCACAAAGGCATTGTTCCCTTTCGCTCCGCGCCCGACCTCACCTCCAATTGCCTGCACCATTTGATTTAGCTAAGGGGATTTGACCAGCAGCACTGAGATGAGATGGGGGGGTGCTGGTGCAGGGGGGGAGGGGCTACTATTCAGATACAAGGAAGACAGAAAGATTTAAAGCAGAGGCTAAAACACCTCACCTTGGCGTGTCCTCGTGGGAAGTAGCTGCTTCACTTTAACACCCCCCCAACTTATTAGTGTGATATATTTTTTATTCATTATTGACTGGAGTCTCTTCTGGGGAGCCTCAATCAATCACTTTATTCCACATCCAGCTGTAAAACGGGAGCCGAAAAATGAAGTCCATTAACGATAAAACTGCGCATTATTCACTGTTTGGTGTTTTAATAAGCCCTGTGCATGTTGTTGTCATATTTTTTTTAGAAGGAATGGATACAACTCGAGATGGTTTTACTAAAAGAACATCGCCTTCAGCCTTGCAAGACACCATCATTTTTTTGCAAAAATGTTATAGTGCCTTGAGATAAGCGTCAATTCAGGTATAGCCACTGTCCGGCAAAGTTAAAAAAAAAATTGAAGTACAATGATAGGATGCTCATTAAAATAGAATTTGAACAATAAAGAATTTGATTTGTGATTTGATTTACGCAACAAATTAATATGTGTGCCTTGAGATAAGAGTGAATTCAGATAGTCACTGTCCGGCAAAGTAAAAAAAAAAAAGAAGTACAATGATAGGATGCTCATTAAAACCAAATTTGAACAACAAAGAATTTGATTTGTGATATGAGTTACGCAACAAATTAATGTGTGCCTTGAGATAAGAGTGAATTCAGGTATAGCCACTGTCCGGCAAAGTTAAAAAAACAGGTAAGTTCAATGATAGGATGCTCATTAAAATAAAATTTGAACAACAAAGAATTTGATTTGTGATATGATTTACGCAACAAATGTGTGCCTTGAGATAAGAGTGAATTCAGATATAGCCACTGTCCAGCAAAGTTAAAAAAAAAACTTGAAGTACAATGATAGGATGCTCATTAAAATAGAATTTGAACAACAAAGAATTTGATTTGCGATATGAGTTACGCAACAAATTCAACTCAAAGCGCTATTCTCTATTGATTGGTTGAGCCGGTAGGAATTAGTGTAAACGCATATAGAGAAGTCCATTAACGATCAAAGTGGGCATTAGTCAATGTTTGGACGTTTTTAATCAGCTCCGTCCCGTTTTTTTAATACACGGGCATCATCTGACTACTACGCACAAACTCCGCCTCCTCCTGGCTGCTTGACTGGAGCCATCTTGTTTAGAGTGATGGCTCACTCGCGCAGGTTCACGGCCGCTATTGTAAAATCAGCCAGCGTTTAATTGAAACAAATGACTATAATAATAGAACATTATCCCTGCAGGCACCCAGCCGTGACAGCTTTAATTAGAGGCGCGCTCGGGTGCCATCCTTCAAAAAGAGCAGTAAACACGGGCCTGCGGGCTGAGGGGGAAGGGAAGGTGCGCTGGCGAGGGGGTCCCCTCCAAGGTACTCCTTGTCGGCCCCGAGGGCAAGGGACGCTAACGACGGCAAGTCACCCCCGCGCCCGCCCTCTCCCCTGCGCGTCTTTGCTTTATCAAGCTTCACACGCCCAGGGGGGGTCATTTACACTGAATTAATGCGGGAGCCCATTTATGAATCATACATCGAGAGACGCCGCGGCTTTCTTCGTGACATCGTGCAGATGCTGAGTCAAGAGAAGCCGCGCAAGCAGATGTATGCCCGTAGCTTCATTAGCGGGCCGTTTGAAAGTATAAAAATGAGGACGGAATGATTGGCTTTTTAGAGCGGCTGCCAGTTCAACTCTTTGATGAGGGCAAAAATATAGCCCGGGCTAATTATGAGATGTTTAAGGTGAAAAAGCACTTTCGTAAAAGTTGAACATTGCCTACCTGTAGCTAGTTTGAATGCACGGATGAAAGTCCAAACCAGAGGAAGTCTAAGTCCTCTACTCAATACGGTGCTAGAGAAGGCATTTAAATGAAGGACTGTTTTGCATAAATCAGGAAAATTTAGCCATCCTCATTGGTTGGCCAGCTTTAAGTCTAAATCCTCTACTCAAGGTGGTTCTAGAGAAGGCATTTAAATGAAGGACTGTTCTGCATAAATTAGTAAAATGTAGCATCTTCATTGGTTGGCCAGCTGTAGGTCTAAGTCCTCTACTCAAGGCGGTTCTAGACAAGGCATTTAAATAAAGAACTGTTCTGCATAAATTAGTAAAATGTAGCATCTTCATTGGTTGGCCAGCTGTAGGTCCAAGTCCTCTACTCAAGACGGTTCTAGACAAGGCATTAAATGAAGGAATGTCCTGCATGAATTAGTAAAATGTAGCATCTTCATTGGTTGGCCAGGTGTAAGTCTAAGTCCTCTACTCAAGATGGTGCTAGACAAGGCATTTAAATGAAGGACTGTTCTGCATAAATCACTGAAATGTAGCATCTTCATTGGTTGGCCAGCTGTAGGTCTAAGTCCTCTACTCAAGACGGTTCTAGGCAAGGCATTTAAATGAAGGACTGTTCTGCATACATCAGAAAAATGTAGCATCCTCATTGGTTGGCCAGCTTTAAGTCTAAGTCCTCTACTCAAGACGGTTTGAGACAAGGCATTTAAATGAAGGACTTTTCTGCATGAATCAGGAAAATTTAGCCATCCTCATTGGTTGGCCAGCTGTCCCATTACTTTTGCTCACTTAGCGCTATACGCAAACGGTTTTAATTCCTGCATTGTTGGCCTCATTTGGACGGGAACAGCAGTTCAATTCAACAGCCACGAACAAATAATCAAAGACTTATTGTATTCATGTTCAACTGTGATCACTTGTATCGTATTGGCAGGCAAAGAAAAATATTTCACAAACGAGCAAAAAAAAAGAAGAAGAATGAATTTAGTCCAACTATATTTCCAACTAGCCGAAATGGACCTTGACATAACCGTAGTGAGCCAGCTAGATAACATGCCAACATTTTGTAGAAGACGACGGCTGGCTTTAAAGAAGTGCCAGACTCCCAAATGCTGCTATTTTTTGTTGTTGTCGTTATATTGTTTATTTTTTTAAACCGGCGCATGCAATGATAGCCATGCTGTGTTTGTTGTGTTGTTTTTTTTGCACAGGAGGCTGATGCTTGTATTTATGTTGTGTTTCATCACCAAGAAAATGTTAATAGCTAAAATTATTATTTCCACTGCCAAGCACAACCAACCACAAATGTTTTGTTTACATTTTGGCACAAATTCCGACATCAATAATGGAATGATTTTTTTAATTTGGATTTTTTGGACAGTATTAGCTGCATTTTGATCTAGGTAAAACATCAATTTGAGCCGAATTCACTATCATATAAATTCATTGGAGTTTAATATTTGCCATTATTACAGTCAATTCGATTTAAGGGCTGTTGGTCAATTTTAGCGTTGCACTGACACCAATTTTTTTATTGTTCTTTCTTTCTCCTTTTAATACAAAATTACTTCATAGTAACTTGACCTTAAAGTATAATTCCAATTGCTTGGTCAGAAACTGCTTTGACCATTCTAGACATTAGAATAAAAATCTTTAGCGACATACCAAAAAGACAATTTTGCATTTTGATGTATTATTACACCTCTAGTAATGGACAAGCCATGTTTTGTGTAGTGAGTAAAGCACTGAAAATGCATATCTGGTTTCTCATAATGCCGCAGAACAGTTTTAAAATCTAAAAATGCATAATAAGCCTCCTTTAAAGACAATGACTGATGTGCTATATGTCTCCCAGTGGGTGTTTCCAACCAACCTTGGCAGGCGAAAAAACCAAAAGCGCTCAGGGCGACATGACAACAAGGCAGGTAGTAATGTCATGATGTCCCCCTCAGCGCTATCCACCATGATGCTCATTACAGCTTATGTCAGAATCTCCTTAGCTTTTATTTATCTCCCCTCTCCTTCAATCATTTCTCTTTCTCATTGGCGGTATACAGCAAGCCCCCCCACCCAGCCAGCCTCCAGATGCTCCCCCGGCCCAGGTGTGTCTTGGCACTCACCCTGTAAAAGGCGGGGAGCCTCCCAGGGAGAATGCCTCCCTCGCCTGACATGACAGTTATGAGGAGGACGCAGCATCCCTGACAAGCAGACGGCAACAAAAAGGATGCTCGGCTAATGAGGCTCCTGACTGCCGTGTCAAACGTACTTTGAGTTTGGCGCACCCCCAATCGCCCCTCAAATATAATAGAATACAGTAGAAGTGAGCATAGATCTGGAAATAATGACGAGAAAACAAGAAATCAAAGAAAAGTGCATTTTAAAGCTTATATGTAAGCAGAAGGGACGATGCCATGCATTCTTGCCTTGTTTTGGACACGTGCAATCGTATACGAGAATTGTTTTTTTTTTTTTTTCAAATTCACATGTGGTCTGACTATTTGGTCAAATAATCTTTATTACTGTATTTTCTCGCATATTAGCCGCATCCGCGTATAAGCCGCACCCTTAAAATCTTTAAAAAATAATGAATGAAAAGTAAATATCAGAAACAAAGTTCATCAATTTTTATCTATTGTGTTTTCTCGCATATTAGCCGCTTCCGCATATAAGCCGCACCCTTAAAATCTTTTTTTAAAAATGAACAATGAATCAAAAGTAAATATCAGAAACAAAGTTCATAAATTTTTATCTATCGTGTTCTCTCGCTAATTAGCCGCCCCCGCGTATAAGCCGCACCCTTAAAATGGCCTTAAAATCGTTGAATTTTACAATTTCTCTTGTATAAGACGCCCCCTGATTCACAATTTTCATCTCCATATTCATGGTTTTAATAAGTACAACAAATATTTTTTACGTTTTATGCAAGATACGTTTTTTTCTTGAATTTCATTCATAGACGTCAAAATTAATTTGAGCGTTTTATCTGTTTATCTTTTCTATATTTTGAAATAAATGACCGTATCGGCCGCATTGTCTTGCATTATGGCGTTTTGTGCATGTCAAGTCTAATTTGTGTGCATATAAGCTGTACCCTTGATTCAGTCATCATTTTTTTTTAGCGACAAATACGGCGTATACGCCAAAAAATACGGTAATCACGAAAGCATTCTGACACCCAAGTCATTTTTAAAAGTCGGAATAGGGTGAAAAAGATGTCGTAGCGTACGCTGACTTATGAATAAGTCTGAGAAACTTTCATTCAAAAAACTATCACAAGTTAAGTGATGCCTTTTGTGTAAAAATTTTTAATTTTTAGAGCAACGCTGGTTCGTGCAATCGCTCGAATGCGGATTTCGGTGACGTAAATCATGTCAGACTTTTGAGCATGGACCAGAAATGGCGGTATTGTACCACAGTAGGGGGTTGCGGGAGCTAGCCGCAACGGGTTGGTGGTTTTCGGGGTGCTCATTTCAGAGTGAAATGACTCGGGCCGACTATTGACCGCCATCGGGGGCAGAATATTCTCACCGATGAAAGCAGAATGAGGCGATAGGCCACAGTGTAATATAGACATGATTTCATGGCACGATAACGCGCAGCAGGGGCCCCTGGTGGACTCCAATATGAGACGTCTTATCGGCGCCATGTATCTGGCTTCATAACGCCCGCTTCGTTTCTTCTTCACTTGAGTGCCGCCGTCGATCACATCTGCGCCACCCAAAGAAAGATGGCGACGATGGCGAGAGCCAACAACAGGTGTGGGGCGGCTCATCGTTCTTGTTTTTCGGATTGCGTTTCCACGAATTATCTAGCCGGAGAGTTTTCTACGCTCCATATAAGCAACGTTATTGCGATGGGGATCTTTTTGAGTGGCAATTCCAATTTTTAAAGGCCTGTTTTGTACACAGGTCAAAATCATTTCCAACGGCACCTGCGACGTGAATGAAATGCAATTCCAAAGTTGGCTTTTCCTCCCGAGTCATTCGATACGGCTTCTTTAGAATTTCTGATTAAAACGGGAGAAATGAAGTCAGGGTCCATATCCTCTGATTGCCTTAAGACATTAATTGACTTTTATAACGGAGAAAAAACGATGAGCTGCCAACCTAGGCGGCAATAAATAAGCCTTTCAAATGGTGAGAAAGGAAAATAACGGCGCTTGCTTAATGTACAACTACAGTTTCATATCAGACAGCAGGCAAGAAGAAGAAAAAATATAAGCCACTTTCTCCCGGGAGATGAGAAAAGAATTGAATTCTTCCTTATCGGTCATCTATTTTTCCACAGAATGCTATTACTCGCTGCCTGCCGTCGCTAGGCAACAGGACATATTAATAGGAGCCTTTTATTAGCCAGGCTTTACCAGCGTGGCACTAAAATGAGGAAGTGGAAAACATGAATGTGTTACATAAATCTGGGGAAGCTTTCTGGCCGTGTACAATCGCTCCGTTTGGATGTTGATGCTTCATTTATGGGGGGAGGTTAAAATAAACAATACATTTATGATTAAGTGCGATAATATAGATTGTGAAATATTAACTGGGACAAAAGGCAATCAAATGTTTTATAGCCAGCAAACTGTAAATGCAGTATGGATTTACAAAGTAAGGGATATTGCAGATAAACTTAAATCGAAGAATATGATTAAATTGAAACTAACAAAATTGTTGATTTCAGTTTGACAGGTGCTTTAAATGAATATTTGGTTCCATAATTCAAAACAGATCTCCATTTTTATGAACTATAAGATTGCTGTTTTCCCCCCCAAAAAATACTGCACTGTCCTTGTTATACTATATATATATATATATATATATATATATATATATATATATATATATATATTAGCATACATTGAAATTTTTAAGAAACAACCTTGACAAAAAAAGCTTATTTAACACACATATATATATATATATATATATACACATATACATACATATACATATATATACATATATATATCTATCCATCTATCTATCTATATATGTATATATATGTATGTATATGTATATATATATGTATATATACGCACATACATATACATATATATATGTATATACACATATACATATATATACATATACACATGTACACATACTTTATTTCATCCCATATTTGGGAAATTTCTTGATATATATATATATATATATATATATATATATATATATACATATATATATATATATACATATATATACATATACATATACATATATATATATATATATATATATATATATATATATATATACATATATATATATGTATATGTATATATATATACGCATCAAGAAATTTCCCAAATATGGGATGAAATGAAGTTCTAACCTAACCTAATATTTTTACAAAGGATATACTGTTGTACAATATATATATTGTATAACAAGCATATAGTAAGAAGGTAAACTGTGTATAAAAAAAACTGCACCCAGATTTGAATTCCACACCCAAAATTGCGATTGAAACAACTGTCAGACCTAAAAGCTAAGATTGATTTCAACAACACGTGTATATATAGTGCCATATTACCACAATACACAAAAACGACAAAACAACATTGCAACTATTTGTACCCTTTTCAAACGTACATGACCGTACATACCAATGACTTTGGTCATTCCACGTGACTAATCAACATTGGAATAAAAATAAATAAACTTCTACCGTGTCGTCGAGGCCCATTTTTGAGAAGAGAAAGCACCAGACGTCGGCCATCATTTTTCTGCACATGCTCTCTAATCCCCGACACCAAATGACTTCAAAGAAGCTCCCCCCCGCCCCATCACCCCTTTTCTCATTTAAAAAGGAAAAGGAGTCCAAAGAAAAAAAAAGGGAGACTCAAAGAGCCAAAAGTCCATCAAGTAATATTGTAGTGGGAAATTGGAAAAGTCACATGCAATTCTCTCTTTATCGGCAATTCGGCATATTTCTTGTTTGCGGAAATGTTGATAGTGAAAGAAAAATGCTTAAAAACACACCTCTGCTATTTTTTTTCCACCTCTCATTAATTCACTGCACCTCGTCTCTGACACGTTGACTTGACATCGGCGCTCATATTTCATTCACGCCGGCTCAGCTGAGCCGCCAACACACCTGCCAGGAGCAATTCATGGCTCTCCAGGAAAAAAAGAACCCCAAAAATAAAAAACAAAATGAAACGCATGGGGGCAATTTAAAGTGACAATCAAGATGGGTTAATGTGACCTCTGTTATAAACCGATTTCTCATGTTTGAATGACAAAAATTACAAAACAAAAACGTTGGGTTGCTGTAGGTTGGTAAATTTATTTTATATATATTTATATTTAACTAGTTTAGCCTCACGACGTGATGTGCTGGTGTATTGGTATTTTCCAAAATTAGTAAGTAGAAGGTAGGCATTTTTGTTTCAAAATAATACTATGAAATAAGGTATTTTGGCTTTAAGGACGTTTGAGGAAATGAAGAGTCGATAACTGCTGAAAAGGATTAACTTTTTAAGAATGTTGTAAAAGTATAGTTTGATATAAGTACTATTTACATGTCTTTGGATGACGGTTAATATGTCGGTCTGTTATTTGGGTAATGTCACATTAAAAGCCTCCATAGAAAGTGAATTATTGTTAACAATTTGCTTATCTACCTCACCTTTATGATGTTCAAAGTTTTTGAGTTCACGCGTTGTCTTCAGATTCGCATACCTGTCAACTTATACGTTTTTCCCATATTTTGTACGTTTTTTTGATTATTTCCATATAACAACTTTTGTATAGGATTTTTTAAAGTAAGTTTTACGTAAAACAAATCTCGTTTTATGTAAAACAGATCTCCTTTTACGTCAAACAGATCTTGTTTTACGTGAAACAGATCTCGTTTTACGTCAAACAGATCTCGTTTAACGTCAAACAGATCTCGTTTTACGTGAAACAGATTTTGTTTTACGTCAAACAGATCTCGTTTTACGTAAAACAGATCTGTTTTGACGTAAAACAGATCTGGTTTTACGTAAAACAGGTCTGGTTTTATGTCAAAAAGATCTCGTTTTACGTAAAACTGATCTCATTTTACGTCAAACAGATCTTGTTTTACGTGAAACAGATCTCGTTTTAAGTCAAACAGATCTTGTTTTACGTCAAACAGATCTCGTTTTACGTCAAACAGATCTCGTTTTACGTCAAACTGATCTCGTTTTACGCCAAACAGATCTCGTTTTACGCCAAACAGATCCCGTTTTTCCCATTTCCGGTCTAGTTCGGATCGTCTCGGTCACTGGTAGTAGACGAAAACATCATCGTCGACTGCTAATATTGTCATTCTTTAAGCATGATATGCACACGCCTGTCAGTCACTTCCACCCTTTTCACTATACAAATATAGCGTATCAGAAAGCCGTCCACTTGGAGAAAATTTTAGACTTTTACATGCGCCCTATGTGAGTAAATACGTGTCACATTGCATTTGTAAGGGTTTTTTTAATCACTTAATAAGGGGAATTGCAATCATTAATAAGCAGAGAATTGGCCTAAGTTGCCAGGTATGTGTTTGTGTTTTACAGGTGTCAATAAAAAGAAAAAACAAGGAGAAAAAAATGCCTGAATGGCAACCATTCCATTGTGAATGCTACTCTCAAAATTAGCTGTTCCTAATCAGGACAAGAGAAAATAGATCAATGGTGAATAGAACTGTTAATGTTAAACTGCGAGTAAAAAGAAAAATGGAAGCAACACGCCTTCACAGCCATGAGCTCAAAAACACTGCATGGACCACACGTCTGTTAATATGTAGCATGCTATGCGCGGACGTCTCTCGGTATGATTATACATTCATCATCTGCTCCGTATTCAAACGAGCACGCTGGAGGCCCACTGACGAGCGCTAATATCTCACGCGCCATTGAGCAAAAGAGGCCGAGGTCGTTTAAATTTCGCCGGCTTCTTTTTCAATATCGCTTAATAGAAAATGAAACACTCCAGCTCCCAAAAAAAAAAAAAAATGGCGAGTTTATGCACAACTGTAGAGATGTGAGGACGTAGTATATGGACTGTTGTTGTCTTGGGAGACAGAAATAGTAGACAAAAAAAAGTGAAAGCACTCAATGAGTGAGGCCGAGATGAGCAACTTCGCTTGGCTGCATTGATAAGATCAGTGCAACCTGAGCACGGCTATTAAATGTCTAATGTGTTTTGGAATCTGGAGATGCTATGACAGCGGCGCATAGAAAGAGAGGACTCGCCGAGTGTAGCAGAGCGTCGCCGATGGGGCGCTTGGACGGACGCCATATTGGTTTTGTTTAGCAGGGAGTTGGTTAGTCCTGGAGATGCAACAGAGAATGCAATATGACGCTGCCGTCAGGTGCCAAATTTTGGACCAATTCCAGGTGAGACGTGGCTGGATTAGCATTGAAAGAACACAGAAAACATGTAAGTAACGGTACAAGATGCAACATATACATGGTGTTCGTAAATCCTTTTTTAGTCTTGAGCATAGCATTTCAATATGTGAATTGTATGTGGACTTATTTTTTAATCAGACTTACGTTTTGTGATAGCGGGCCAAAAACTGCCACTATTTAAAAAAACTTTTTTTTTATTCTTTAAAAAATAAATAAAATGAAAAATAAATAAATAAAATGAATAAAAAATGAAATAAAATAAATAAAAAATAAATTAAAAGATAAATAGATATATACTTATTTCTTTTTTATTTATTTATTTTTAATTATTTTTTTAAGAACAAAAATACCCCCTAGCTTCATATGGTAAGGATGTTCCCTTAGCAAGTGGGCAGGGTTGGGCTTTAGCCAAAGATAATGAAACATGGAAGGCCCTACAGGCCATAACAGCCAAGACAAACAGATTCAAGGACAGTTTTTTCCCAAGAGCTGTAACCACATTTAACTCAAGGTCTCATAATACTTATTTATTATGTTGACAACTTATTTATCCATGACAATTTATTGATTATTTACTTAACATTACTACATATTGATTATCTATGTGTTTGTTTGTTTGTTGTTGAGTCCATAGACTTAGCGAGTGGTGCACTTTCAACAACTTGGCATTGAACGTCTCCAAAACCATAGAACTCATCCTGGACTTTCGACAGAACAAGGCTGCGCCGCTCTGCTGATCTCACTCGGACTATTTATTTATCGACGACTTATTTGTCTGTTTGTTGATGTTATTTGTGCACTACTTTGTGAAAGCTCAAAATCTCATTCTACTTGTATAATGCCAATAAAAGCCTTCAATTCAATTGAATCAAATGCTTATTTTTGACAGCCCCATCGAGCACACAAACTAAGGCTGCAAACCAATTCCGTTTGAATAGTCTCTCTTACATGAATAAACGTTCCCAAAAATAAAACTACCGAAAATTCCACGCATTTTCGTAACAAGAAAAGAGAGGAATAAATCAATTCCACATAGCGCAAGTAAAACTGAAGTTGTTGACTCCTAAAGAAAGGAACACATTTGAAAAAAACCTGATCTTTACACCCTATTGGAATACAAATTCCTCAGCAATTGCAAGAGAATGTCCACCAATCCCCAGGTCTTATCCATTCGATTTTCCCAACGAACGCCATTGCCAATCCATTCCGACTACGATCATTCACGGCCAACCTCTCGCTGGCCGCCAATGATTCAAACCCCATCCTAAACGAACCCTCCAAAAAACATACGAAAACTCAATCTAAACTCCGTTTATTTCATCAAACTCCACTCTCCTCTTTTTCCGCATTCCTAATAGCTCCCAGAATGTTTACCTATCGCCGCAATAGTTCTACTTTCGTTTCGCCAGCCGTTCCTCCACATAATTAGCCCATTTGCTTTTCCGCTTTTATGCAAGCACCTGCGACGAAACACTCATCACCCCGGTGCGCCAAGCATACCGAGCCCAATGTTATTTCGCTGAAGTGAATTACCTCGAAAATGCACAATGATGAAATCGGCATATGCTCATTTCGAAAGAGTCACTTCTTTGCAATTTCTTCTTCTCTTTTTTTTTCTTTTTTTTTCAGCTACCCTTCCATCTCCACTCCCTCCATCCAAGTCTATTGCACTCTTCTTTTCATTGCCCAGCTCACGTATTGAATCTGCCTGATGAAAACAGATCTCACTGCAGCACCACAATAGAATGGCTGATGCAGGAAAGATGAACCCTAATGGATTTTTTTTTTCAACGTGCACAAGATTGAATATAAGCCCCTGACCTCCAGATGTAGTGGATCCATTTCAACAGCAGAGATATTGTTTATGGTCTACACACACATACACACAAATATACACACACACCTCCACATGGAGGGACACTGCGCAACATCCAACTCCACAAAAATGTAACAATCTCATTTTGAAAATGGCCCCAAATTTAGGAATTAACCCTAGTTTGCGTCCGTCGATCCATTTCAACAACAGAGATATTGTTTATAGTCTACACACACATACACACAAACACACCGTATTTTCACGACTATAAGGCGCACATAAGTCTTAAATTTTCTCCAAAATAGACAGGGCGCCTTATAATCCAGTGCGCCTTATATAAGGACCAATACTAAAACTGTTATCATGATAAAATAAAACAAATCAGTCGATAGGGTACACCATCCTCTACAGCTCTCACAACTACGGCAAGCAGCCCCCGACTCTACTATTTTCCCCTTAGAAAAAGTACTGCGCAGTGACTGCTGGGATATATAGTTCTTCTGTCAATACACCCAATGGATTGTGGCCTGGACTTCGACATCAACACAGCTTTACAAAGCGTGGAAGGCAGCGCTGGAATAGTTACGCTAGCTACTATGTGCGAATGGATTGTGGCCGCCTGGACGAACGTATAAAACTCAGCGTTTTCGATGACTCATTTGGACAATTGTTCAATTCGGACACAGAAAATGAGGACTTTGATGGATTTGTGGGTGATGATGACGTGAGTACATTGTAAAATGGCTAAATAAAGTACAACCGAACTCAGTTTTGCTTCCGTTGCCTTTTTAAAAACGTGATTTTAGTGTGTGAGTGTAGCGTGTATGTTTAAGCTGGTGTATGTTTTGCCATTCCTGGCTGCGTCTATAAAAACGGTGCGTCCTTTGTGTGTGTAAAATACAGAAATAGCACTCGTTACTGACACTGCGGCTAAAAATACGATGCGGCGTATAGTCGTGAAAATACGGTACACACACATGGAGGGACACTGCACAACATCCAACTCCGCAAAAATGTAACGATCTCATTTTGGAGGGGCCCCAAATTTAGGAATTAACCCTAGTTAGCGTCCGTCTAGCAATCGGTATCGACAGCGTCTTGAGTTTGAACTTTGCCGTTTGCTTAATTACTCCGTTCGACAGAGTGTGTCACGGTGAGGCGGCGATTTAATAGAAATTCCTTCCCTGCACAAATGAACCTTGCTCTGCTACGCTTTGGTAGCTTTGCCAGGCAGAAAGAAGACTATTTGATTTAAAGCTTTTTTATATTTTTTCGGCAGCCGAGCTTGAGAGCGTCAAGAAAAAAATAAAATAAAAATGTGTGCGCTGAGGAAAGCTGGAGAAGCTTATTTATTCTAAAATATATATATATATATAAAAGGCTGTCAGATGTGGCTTCTTTTCATTTTAATTCACATCTAAAAATGCTACTCATCGGTGGTTGGAACCAAATATTAAAATGACAAATGCAGGAAACAGCTTATGCATTATCGCCACGTTGGATATTGCCTCGCTAAAATTTTGCTTATCAGGCACATTTTGCAAACACACTAAACAAAAAACGGATATTTTATTACAATTGATAAACTTACTGGTTCAAATTAAACGGTAATCCCAAACATAAAGTCAATCTTAGCTGCTAGAGACTTGCTATTTATTTATTTGTTGTATGTACATTATTAATAGGCGTGCTCACGAAATTCGAACTGGAGGGGATTAATTTGGGAGTGGCAATATTACTTTTGTGGAAAGTTATTAAAATCGTTACACTTCCCTTCCACGCTGAAAATGCATTTTTTTCTAAATTAGCGTAATGACGTCGAATTCCATCTGATATCATATTGCAATATCTATTTCTGACATTTTCCCATTTTTACAGTTGAATAAAAATAGAAAACAATATTGAAAAAAAATAATAATTGTCTGTTTTCGCTACTAGCTTCAAACAAGAATCATGCTAAACATCAACTTCTTTTATTTTTTTACGTTTGCCTTTGAATAGTCCCTAGAAAAGTGACTGTAAGATGTCTACGTCAAACCGACAATTGTGTCACTATAGTGGGCGTATGGTGTTATAAAATAACCTGAGTGGCTGATCAAGCTATGTCAATGCTCAAGGTCATGACCAAAATTGTGTATAAAGATAAATAACATGAATTCAATTTCCCTCGGGGGGGGCTACTTACCGATATTCCACATAAGATACAATATTGTAGTTATATATCAGATGTATATCAAGCCATATGCTGACTGTTGTTTGGTCTTTTATCTCCTCTGCTTGTGACAAATGCTCCAATATGTTCTGCTTGACCTTGATGTCTATCTCTCTTTGTCCAATATGTATATGTATATACGTGTATATGTGTATATGTGAAAATATGTATGTGTATATGTGAAAATGTGAAAATGTGTATGTGTATATGTGTATATATGTATATGTGTATATATGTGTGTATGTATATGTATGTATGTGTATATATATATATATATATATATATATATATATATATATATATATATATATATATATATATATATATATATACACATACATACACATACATATATATGTATATACGTATATACCTATATATATATATACACATACCATATACATGTATATGTACATATATAGGTATATACGTGTATATATATATATGTATAAACATATATATATATATATATATATATATATATATATATATATATATTTTTTTTTTTTTCATTAGCATGTTGTTATTTCTAAAGAGGGTACAGGATGGAATAATATGAAACAACTTTAAACCAATAACCCGAAAAAAACCTGAAGTGTCAAGTTTCCTCATATTTGACACACAAAGAAATTTGGTCATTTCTCAGAGACCAATCTGGCCCAATCATTTGAACACTACTTACGGATTCTTTCCGATAAATGATTGTGGGACATTTTGGTTGGGAAACATCGTTATCATAAAGTCTACTTACCGATGGCATCTGTCCGGAAACTAACTGGCCGTCTTGCGTTAGCATGTTGGACATCATAAGGGTGGGCAATTCCGGGTAGGAATAAGGGTTGATGAGGCCGTTGTGCGACAGCGAGTGGCACAGGTAACCCGTGGAGTCGTGCTCCATCAGGTGGAGCAAAGGAGGCTCCGGGTGGTTGGGCGGAGTGATGGGCGGGATCTCGTAGTCTTCGTCTCCGTTGCCACTACCTGTCCCGCCGCCGCCACCACCGCCACTGCCTCCGCCACCTCCCGCTCCTCCGCCATTACTGCCGTTACCACCACCGGTCTGAGCTGTGTAGTTCTGAGAAAGACCAAGACAGGTTTCTGGGTGAGTGACTGTAAATGGACAGATGGGAAGTGAAGTTGAAATTGACTGGTCGCCAGCCAATCCCAGGGCAACTACTTACACTCCATTGACACAATTAGCGTCTTCAATGGACTAACTCTACAAGTTTTCAACCTGAATCCCAACCTTAAGCACTATACAATATGAAATCCCACTTTGACACCCAGTTTTGGAATGTTTCCAGTTTTCATGCAACAGAGACAAACACTGCTCCATCCGTTTTTAACAAGCATGATATTCCAGCATTTATCAAGTTAACAATGCTACATCGTCTCACCCAAGATTACCAAAACAATTATTATATCTCCATGGACGATTTTCCAAACAGATGCATTGGGAATAATTGCTCGCTTTAAAGCCGATTAACAGCATGTGTATAAAACACTTTAATCCATTTTGAAAATAGAAAGAATTGCCAAGTGACTCTGTTTCTGGTCGAACTCAAAGAAGGACAACGCGACAAACTACACGAATGTCACGTCTTGGCGACGTTGTGCTTGGACCCAAAAGCCGGGAAGCAATCACGTTGACAAGGACGTGGAGTTGCTCTAACAAAACTTTAATACTTAAGGCAGGAATCAAAATAACAAGGACTTAGAAATCAAATCACAAAACCTGATTGAAGACATGGGAAAACGAGGAACGAGGAACATGGAACATGGCGTGGAAACTTGGCATAGAGTAAACAAGTAAGACAAGAACTCAAAAACACACAGGGTTTAAATAGTCAGACAGGGATTGATTACAATTAAGAACATCTGGGTAACACACGGGTTTAAATAGACAGACATGGATTGATAACAATTAAGAACACCTGGGTAACACACGGGTTTAAATAGATAGACACAGATTGATTACAATTAAGAACACCTGAGTAACACAAGAGGGAGCAAGTGGGCATACAAAGGGGCGGAGAAAGGACAGGTCAATACAATGGGCAATCACTCGGGGAAAAAAAGCATAACAAAATCGACCAAACCTGAACTAACCCGAACAATGTTCGCACCAGTGTTGACTATTTCAGTAAAGATTTTTGACTGTCAAAATCGGGAAAGTTTTTCTCAGCTGCGACTGTTTTCTCGAGAAGAATCAATCCAGAAATTTTGAGCCTCCCGTTTGAGCGCCATTTAATATACCCCTGCCGTTTAATATACACGGGAATATTAAACAGCAACTCGGCTTTTTTGGCAAGATTTGTATGGTGTTCATGGGGGCATAATTATAGATACTTAAGTTCATTAAAATACCAAGTCAGACTTTATTCAGCAGTCAGTAGTTTTAGTCTGCAAAACATTGATGCAGCCCGTCACGGCATAAAGAGTGCATAGTGGATCGTGCCTTCCCGTTTGTGGGCCATTAAATATACCCCTGCCGTTTAATATACCCGGGTATATTAAACAGCAAAATACGGTCCTTCTTTCAGGTGTTTAGCCGTCTTATGTAACCCTGTAAACCTTCCATTGAGGTATTTCAAATACCAAAACAGCTAAAAAAAAACTCTGCCAATTTCGTATGACTTGATTTGTCGCAAAAACAAAGCTAATAAAAATAGTCGACATATTTGAATGCAACGACAGCAAACGCAGCTCGGAAAGACTCGGAGTGGAAAAATAGCCAGGGGAGTCAACAGGGAGCAAAAAAGCAATCTCCAGCTGAAACGACTCCCATTGTAATGACCGTGTCAAATTAATCATCACAAATAATATTCCGGTGTCAGCCATTCAAGAGTTTTTTAATAGAATTTTTATGATTCACGTCATGCGGCATACATCAAACAGTCAGTCCGGCAACATTTCTGAAATCAATTCAATATCATCTTTGTGTAGGCTGTCATGCTCGGCGGCAGAGTGGTCATTTATCTCGCCGCCAGATACTTTTCGCGGGAAAAAGGGAGCAAAATTTGACGCATTGTCATTTTTCTTTCTCAAGGTGAGCGCCTTGTTCGCCAGGTTCAAATGTGTAAAAGCAAGGAATCAAATCTCCGATACAATCCAGAATCCAGTATGACTGCAAAAGGTGATTTTTATTGAAAATTTGGGGGGAAAGAACTAATTAAAAACATAAAAAATGGATAGAAACCAGTACTCTAGTAAAATTAACAATAACAGGATTTATTACATTTTAAAAATTAACT